>NW_015661412.1:0-1047 GCF_001515625.1 Sinocyclocheilus rhinocerous | reverse complement strand
ACACTCACACTCACACTCACACACACACACACACACACACACACTACCAGTCAAATGTTATTGAACAGTACGATTTTCTATGTTTTTTAAAGAAGTCTCTTCTGCTCACCAAGCCTGCATTTATTTGATCCAAAATACAGCAAAAGCAGTAATATTGTGAAATATTTTTACTATTTACAATAACTGTTTTCTATGTAAATATCTGTTAAACTGTAATGTATTTCTGTGATGCGCAGCTGTATTTTCAGCATCATTCCTCCAGTCTTCAGTGTCACATGATCTTCAGAAATCATTCTAATATGCTGATTTGCTGCTATATTACAGATATTCAAATAGAAAATAGCTATTTTAAATAGTAAAAATATTTCACAATTTTACTACATTTGCTGTACTTTGGATCAAATAAACGCAGGCTTGGTGAGCAGAAGAGACTTCTTTATAAAACATTAAAGATCTTACTGTTGAAAATCTTTTGACTGGTAGTGTAAGAGAGGCTCTGACACATGTCTCTGTGTCTCTGTGTCTCTCAGGAGATCGTGGAGTGGTTTAACTGCATCCGAGCGGCGCAGCTACACTATCTGAAGGTGGCCTTCCCTGGAGCCACGGACGCTGAGGTGAGTCCTGAAACACCGGCGCTCGTTTCGTTCCTCGCGTGAGTTTGTGACGTCACTCACAGCTTCTCTTTCTGCTCAGCTGAAGCCCAAACTCACACGCAGCTTTCTGAAAGAGGGATACATGGAGAAAACCGGCCCGCGGGTGAGACGCGCTCATGCCATTATTCACAACAACTCCTCTCAGAAGTCACAACCGAACAAAATACAACACTTGCCATACACTTTATTTTATTACAGTGTAATTATACATTACGTACTGAGTAATATTAATTACCTACATGTACTTACTGTATGGTTAGGGTTAGGATGCGGGTTTGGCTTAGTGTTACTTGCATGTAATTATGCATCGTTTATTATTATTATAATAGTAAGTACATGTAACAAAGTGAAAAAAAAAAATCTAAAATTATATCTGGTGTCTGAATAATTTTTG
>NW_015661411.1:663-2610 GCF_001515625.1 Sinocyclocheilus rhinocerous | reverse complement strand
GTATCTACCGAATATACACCGACACAAGCTGCGTCTCTCTCTCCTCTCTGACAGTGAGTTTGACACATCGCCTCCTGTCGATTACAGAGTCTGAATATCCACGCGGTATTTCAGGTATTCCGCATAATTTTAATCATTCCTGCGCAAATGTGGCAAGAGCTTTATTGTAACATGAGAACACAGTCATGTAATCACAGAAAAATGGATGCGAGCTCTCAAATAGGCCTAACTTATACAAATGAACTGCCTGTCCTCTCACTCCGATATTGCTTGTGCGCACTCAGACTGTGTGCAATCACGATCTCTCCGTGCTAGAAAGTATTTCTCTTTGCTCCTGGATTAAACTTTGTCAGAATAGATCCACGCCTGACCGATGAAAACCCTACTGGACATTTTATTGGCTGTAAGTGAAATGCACCAGAAAGTCTTTCAACAATCAAAGATGGAACTTTAATTTCTTTACATGCTAGAAATTTTTCGGAATGGGATATTTGTATGATTTGTACATATAAATATCCTAGTCTGTCTAACTGCAGCACTACATTGTACAGTCATTACAGGTCAAAGCCATATGTTCCATTCATCTAAATAAACAACATATATGGCTCTTAAATCACTGCTTATAAAAATTCAGTGTTGTCATATTTCGAGTATCTCAACTGAATTGTGGTAATTTGTTTTATAATTTTATTACTGACCGTGTACTTGTCCTTTTTTGTAAATACAATTCAGTTTGAAATCAAATTTGAAATCATGCTTTCTTTTTCTGTAAGCTTTTCCAACAAAGTTACCCTATTTTAAAGACACAAATACACAGAATGAGCAAATTTTTAAGAGATTGATTTTTGTAATGGTAAATGATCAATGTTTATATGTATCTACATAAAAGCCTACATTAAAATCTGTTCATCATATAAAGCGAACGTGTCTTTTTAGAAGACTTGGATTAAACCACTCAAAGCTTGAAATATTTATTGATTGCCTTGAAAAAAAATGGATGAACAAAAAAAACAATTGAGATATTAAAATATCTATATGGCAGTATACAGTATGTGGAAGCTTTGCCAATGGTATTGAAAATGATTCGTCATTAAATCAAAAATGACCCTACTTACTTTTTTAGTGCACATTACTAATCTTGTGGTGAACAATTAAACCATGGAAGTCAATACACCGAGAGAAAAAAAAACAAAAAACATTGTCTGCCTTCGTAATCTTTAATCCAAAACTGAACATTTTACTTCCTCTCTGGAATGGCGTTCTCACTGTGATGACATCAGTTTGACGGCTTGGGGAGAATCCGCTTGTTAAGTATGACGTAAGGACTGCTGTTTCTGGGTCCAAGCATCTACTCATTTCACTTGAGAAGTGGAGTGGAGGTGCACCACAATAAAGCCTCGCCCTTTATTCAATATTCCGTTTCACTTGGGTTAAGGCTAGAAGGGATACATATGGCGCTACTGGGCATGCGTACATCAATACAGCGTAATTTTTGTCAGACTGTACAAAAATAATTAATATTTTTTGCATTATTGTAAGGGGTAGGTTTAGGGTTGGGGTAGGTGTAAACGTTAATAATGGTGTAATAAAGGATGAAACAAGTATATGTAAAACATACAGGAGATTTAAGCCACTTTTGCTGGTGGATGAACACTTTTGCACATAAAAGGAAGAAAAACAACATATTCAAGAAATGACGATTTTTAGGTTTCATAATGTAAAAATATATATATTATCCTTAAGGATTAAACTGTGGGTAGCATTAGTAGGGATAAAAATATAGGAATTTAAATCAACCCAAAATTTATTGGTTAAACTACAATCACAAAATGGGAAGATGTTTCTTAATCCGTGTATCATTCGATCATTCGTTTTTTGATTTAATATTGAAAGTAGAAAAATTAGAAAACGGCTCCTTTTTCGTTTTTTTGTTTTTTTCCAAAAAAC
>NW_015661411.1:0-265 GCF_001515625.1 Sinocyclocheilus rhinocerous | reverse complement strand
CGATTCTTAAAGTGATAGGGGGTCCAAGAAATAATTTGCTATAGCCTAAAGTATTTCCAGACTGTAAAGTCGCTTTTTTTATCATGATACATAGGCCTACTGTGATTTATTTCAAAGTGACTTATATGATGCATTTATTGTAAAATAATCTAAATGAAGCCTTTTAAAAGATTCCCTGTGGTTCCTGTTTGTGGCATGCGCCAGAAAGATGCTCAAGGAAACCGAGACGCGCTAAAGCAGCGCATTCTGTTGTTCTCTTTATTTT
>NW_015661410.1:331-492 GCF_001515625.1 Sinocyclocheilus rhinocerous | reverse complement strand
AGCTCGTACGACAGCAAAAATCGCACCGTGTACGCCCGCCTTTACCACCACGTCATTAAGCCGACTGCTGTAGCCTATATCCAGCTTAGGCTGTTTTCCCTTTTTTTTAATTTGTATATATACTGTTTGAATGACAGCTTGGTAAATCTGTTGGCAATCAA
>NW_015661410.1:0-135 GCF_001515625.1 Sinocyclocheilus rhinocerous | reverse complement strand
TTCTCAACACTCCTCAGCGCTGAAAGTGAACACTCGATGGTGATTGGCAAATTTTTTTTTACCAACGGAGGCATGAGAGCTCATCTCTCCCCCGACCTCCCCCTACCCTTCTCTATCATTAGCGGTTGTAATTAC
>NW_015661409.1:9681-9819 GCF_001515625.1 Sinocyclocheilus rhinocerous | reverse complement strand
GAGAACAGAAAATCATCTTCGTGCAGACAGCCACACCAGGAGTGTTCGGTGGCCAGCTCCCCCTGCATGCTTCAGCACAAAAGAGCATATCGCTAAAAGAGTAACACGGGTGATCGCGTCTTTTTAAAGATGTCTTAT
>NW_015661409.1:9217-9536 GCF_001515625.1 Sinocyclocheilus rhinocerous | reverse complement strand
TGGGGGGGGAACCGGCCGTTTCCTTCGGTTTGCCCGCCCGAGACCAGATGTCAATCGCTGAATCGGAGGGCGAGCGCTCTCTCTCTCTGGGGATGATGACCCAGCTGCGTTGCCCCCTTCGTGTGTGACAGCGTTGTCCGAGCCAGACCCAGAGATGACGGCTATGCTTTCCCGGGCCGTCGAGAATGTCGGGCTCGTGTGGAATTCTCCACCGCGTCCCGATTCTTCGAGGCTGGACGAGGGGTTTCTCGGTGGAGGTCGCGCTGGTTCTCAGCGCCCCCCTCCGGTGCCATTCTTCCCGGAGGTGCATGAGGAGCTC
>NW_015661409.1:5594-5829 GCF_001515625.1 Sinocyclocheilus rhinocerous | reverse complement strand
TTACTCCACGTGAGTAAATGTCACTTAACCCCCTCTGGGAGGAGGTGACTCCGCAGTGTGTCCTCTTCCAAATGGAAGGGACAGTGTATCCAGTGTATCCAAGTCCTACTGTTGGGTTGTGAGGAACAACTGTAGTCGACCTTCTCTGTGTTCCTATCGTCCCTATCGTCTGCCTTATATGAAGGATCAGGAAGGCTACACAGGGCACTGGAGGGGACAGCACCTGTGGCATGTT
>NW_015661409.1:178-5379 GCF_001515625.1 Sinocyclocheilus rhinocerous | reverse complement strand
TGCGAGCTCACTCTACTAGGAGTGTTGCATCCTCCTGGGCGCTGGCTCATGGCGCTTCACTGACAGATATTTGTAGAGCTATATTTTGCTGGGCAATTCATCGGTCACCGACGTGATGTCTCCATTCCCTCCTTCAGGGAACGAGGTTTACATACGTAACCAAGACGTTCTTGATTCATAATGATAATGGCATGAATAGCCTCCTGAAATCTACACCCGGGACTGCAGTTGTTATCTGTATGATGTTATATCTGTTCTCTGAAAGCAAAATTATTCTTGGACCCTTGAAACTCCTTCTACCATTTATTGCTACTTGTTAGTGCTATTTATTGCATTTGAAGCTTATCACCTAAACAAGCACCTAAACCTTTGAGCACTTCTTTCACAAGTAACCTGGTCAGAATTTAAGAATGGGGAACTCTTACCTTTAATCTTTTTTTCCTTCTCAGTCAGTTTTTTGTCGGCTTGCAGAATAGCTTTAGAATCCACAGTCTTCTGCTTCAGAAACACCTTTAAGACCGCTTCAGCCTGTTGACACACACAGACCTTAGAAGCTATATCAGAACAAAATGTTTTAAAATGTCATTAAGTTGTGCAATATAGACAAGACCTTGACTTCTTTATTGGTCTGGCTGCTGTATTTCTTCACAATGTCCTCCAGATCCTTGCAGAAGAGATCATAGCCACCAGATTTAGCATAGACGCCCTGTTTGAGTTTTTCAGTCATTGTTGCTGAGAGGGATGACAGGAGATCCTCGCATCTTTTCTTAGAAGCTTGCTCATTTTGGCACAGGTATCCATCAAAGAGTTCATTAAGTTTTTCCTAAAATAAACATACAGACAGTGTTTCAGTTCTTTGGTGACTTAGGGCTTGCTATTTGGTCTGACTTGTTTATTTGGAATAACACTGTCAGCACAGAATGGTATATATGAGAAGATGGAATCAGGGAGAATGTCCAGATCTCATTCACTACTCTGAAAGAACATCTCTCTATCAGTAAGCTCAAAGGACCTCCTCAGAGAGAGATCCAGCTAACCTCTAGAGATTTCAGGTGCTTCCCGTCAGTGTCCCTGAAAGATCGAGTCATGAAGGTTTGTGTTGCCATGCTGCTGAGACGTTGGTGTTCCGAGGACACAAGCTTTAACTCCAGAGGGAAGGAGTTCTTCAGCTTCTCCATTCCACTCTGGTACACCTCAAGCCCCTCCTTCACCGCAGCTTGATTCTCAATCATTGCCATGGCGATCACAGCATTCTCCAGACACGGCACAGCTCCACTAGAGATGGTGTCAACGTATGTTTTTGCTAGATGACCCAGAACTTTCAAAGAAGGAAAGAAGTCAAACAAAATGATTGAGCAATAGAAATTCCACTGAAAGCACATATGCAAGCTCTTCAAATGAACTTCTGAATCACCTCTGCCAGTGACTGTGTATCCATCCTTCAGCTTCTTCACATCACTCTTGTCAAAGACAAACTTGCAGAAACGTCCTGTAACCTCCAGGAACTCAGTGGAAAGGTCCGCAGGATCCAATCTCTCCAGACAAGACACGTTCTCTGGGGCGGTTGGAAACGAGAACGTGAAGCACGTCCTGGAGGGGAATAATTTTTGGATGCACTCCCTGGGAAGGTTGTGCTCCATCACTTTTTTTGATGTTCCTAGAAGAGATTAACACAAGCTGTAGCTTTTCTCAGTTCTAGAGTTTTGTAAAGTAAAAAAAAAGTGTCTGTCCTTTGAGCAGAGTGTAGATGATTCAGCTACTCTTCTGGACCACATTGTCACTGGAATTTTTCTTTGTTCTCCACTTTGAACCGTTTCCATCCACAGTGTATTATACATTTATGCTATTATCTAGGTATCCAGTCCTGCTCCTGGAGGGCCAGTGTTCTGCAGAGATTAGCTCCAACCCCAATTAAACACATCTGCACCATCTAATCAAGGTCTTACTAAGCATACTAGAAACTTCCAGGCAGGTGTGCTGAGGCAAGTTGGAGCTAAACTGCAAGACAGTGGCCCCCCAGGAGTTTTCGGCACCCCTGATCTAGAGCAGTGGTTCCTAATTACAGTCCTTGCATACCACCGCTCTGCATATTTTGCATGTCCAGGGCTGCCAACTCTCACGCTGACACTTTTCTCACCCCTCACATCCAACTGTAATAATAGGATATTGGTGAAACAGATTTGGTAAAGGCTCCTGTGCGCATTTGCGTTTGCGCTCTGGAAATCGCCAAAAGATTCTATTTACAACGTGTTTTCGTAGAAAACCGTAAGAAAACCCAAAAGCAATTTGGCAAAAAAAAAAAAATTATAATAATACATTTTGGCACAAGTTGGCAGCCCTGCATGTCTCTCTTATTTAACACACCTAACTCAGATAACCAGCTCGTTGTAAGAGAGCTTCATGAATTAATTCTGTTCCGATTGACATGGTCCCTACCACAGTGTTGATTGCTCCCTACTCCCTGAGCATGGGAAATCCATTGAAGTTTACTTCACTTCGGAACATTCGTTCACGGATTTGCGCTATGCTGCAGTCTGCAGCGTCTTCACACAGACAAAACTTACTAGAGAAGTGACATAATATACACCTGTGTAAATAAATACAATTTAAATTCACATCTCACAAACTTTAACGCCCTTTAAATGGAATGTATGCGTTCCCTTCCAACGGGAATCTTGGCAAAATATCCTGGGATGTCCACTTTGCAAAGCACTTACGGTCGAATAGAACAAATATCTGAAGTGTAAGAGATACATACAAATTGTGCAGAGCAGGGGGTCGCAAGGACTGGAATTGAGAACCACTGATCTAGAGTTGGAACAGGGAGAACACAATCTGCTGTGGATGAACAACACTGGTTCAGGGAGTAGATATGTTGACTGGGAGAGGATTCCCAGCTTAAATCCCAGTTTCACCTAACCAATCGATGAATTGTCCTTGGGCAAGACACTGAACATCACTTGCTCCTGATGGTTGGGTTATGGCACCTTGCATGGTAGCCTTCACCAATTTTAGGTAGATCTGACTTGTAAGTCTGGCTGATTCATTTATTTTAAATGTATTTCTGACAAAAATAAAAATAATGGCTAACAATGTTCTTTGTCTAAACAGTGATAAGATTGAAGATTATGCTTCTCAGCTTACCTCACCAGCTCCATAACACTGTACCTCTAACTATTGATGGCTCTGTACTAGAGTTTCAAATAAAACTGAATCTTGGGGTGATCTTGGGTTCTTTTTTGACATTTCACCCCCATGTGAAACAGTTAAGACTTCACGTTTTTAACTTTAGACATATTGCAAAGTTGCATCCTATGCTATCATTTTCAGTAGTAGAAAAACTGATTTGTAACTGATATCTTTGTCTTTTTTTAAATAAGTCAATTTAAACAAACTGCAGTACACCCAAAACTTGGATCTTAAATAGAACCAGAATAAGTGATGTAAGTGTAAGAAAGATCTGTTGATAAACCATTAAGTTTGGAAAAACTCATTACAAGAGCTCATTGTGATCGTGATTGTGAGGGCTCTTAAAATAATCTTTTGTACCATACTTAAATTACCATGTTTCAGCTTCAGAGCAAACTCTAGATAATCATTCTCTGTTGCATCTTTGCCATCAATCTTTCGCTCCAGGGTGAAGTCCCTCACTGCCCAGATGAAACTAGGGAAGAACTTCACAAACTCATTTGAATCATCAACATCCTCGTCTGATGATTTGACCTTGATGCACTCTGTTAGTTCAGTAACATATCTGACAGTTTGTTTAGGTATGAACACAAAGTGACTGTCCAACATGATTCCATTAGTATTTGTATGTATTTTACAATAAGTGTGGTTCTACCATGTACATTTACATAGACAATAAAATGTATAATATTGATTTAACAGCCTCTAAAACATCATTTATGAATAAATAACTTTACAGATGTACACATTTACAAATATTTATGAATGGAAGTGCCTTATGGAATTTATTGGTTGATTCTGTCGTATTTATGATCAGTGAGATTATGTTTTCAATTGTATTTAACGCATTTATTAATTTTATTAATTATAACATTTTATTCTGTTCTTTGTGACTTCTGGTGCCAATTTTACATAATCGAAAGTATTGAAAGTATTACATAATTTTAAACAAGAATACTCTTTAAAATCCTACAATTAATATAATTTCTGTAATTGTTTAAACATTTAATTGTTTTATTTATATAATACTGTTGTATATTTGTATTGTTTTATTTGTTTCATTGTTTTTGCACAAAAATTGAATTTAACGTCACTTGGGTAGTTTTCGAAATTTGACAACAGGTTTGCTTTGCTGTAAATGATAAATAGGCAACTGACTTTACAATTCGCATGACCCATGAAATTATGACTGTGCCATTATGGCCTCGCTATTTACCTTGTGAGTTCACACAAGTGACCATGATTGTGTCTCTGGTCCTGATAATGCTCTTGCAGCTGAACGCATTGCAGACAACTATAGTTGTATGGTTGAAAAAACTTCCGGAGTGAACGCTGGCGCGTACTGCTGCCGCTGCTCCTTGATGGTTTAAGTTTATTTGCTTGTTTATTTTAAATATTTGATTACTGTTGCCTGGTCGTTTTGGTTGTTTTTAACTAGAAGGATAAAAGGACCGTTTATACTAATCAAGGAAATCTGCGACTCGGTGATCTTTACTGACTGGTTAACCTGACGCTTCCAAATACGGCCTCTGACGACGTTCTGTTTTCACTGAGGGAAATCAGCAACTCAGTTTTAACTAAAGGATCAATTGGGACTGTTTTATCCAAAAACGGAATCAGCAGCTCGGTGATTCTTAATCTGCACCTGACTGATTAACCTGACATGTATGTTAGACCCAACATTATCTAAGCTACTAAAAGAGGTGCTTCTAGAAGTCATAGATCCTCTTCTGAATATTATTAATTTGTCAATGTCATTAGGATATGTCCCCAAAACCTTCAGACTGGCTGTTATTAAGCCTCTCTTTATAAAAAAAACAACAACAATAACTTTACCCTGAAGAATATTAGTTAATTACAGACCGATCTCGAATCTCTCTTTTCTGTCCAAGATACTAGAAAAAGGTAGTATCCTCACAATTATATTCCTTCTTAGAGAAAAATGGTATCTGTGAGGATTTCCAGTCAGGATTTAGACCGTATCATAGTACTGAGACTGCTCTCATCAGAGT
>NW_015661409.1:0-134 GCF_001515625.1 Sinocyclocheilus rhinocerous | reverse complement strand
AAATGACCTGCTCTTATCATCTGATCGTGGTTGTATCTCTCTATTAGTGCTACTGGATCTTAGTGCTGCGCTTGATACTATCGATCACAACACTCTTTTAAAGGGGTCATATGATGCTGCTAAAAAGAACATTA
>NW_015661408.1:616-816 GCF_001515625.1 Sinocyclocheilus rhinocerous | reverse complement strand
AAGTCTAAAAGGGACAAGTTTTTTTAAAAGAATAGAATTAGAATAGAGAGTCCTAGAGTTAGAGGGTCAAAAAAAGATGGAAGAGATGTGTTTTTACCCGATTCTTAAAGATGGCTAAGGACTCAGCTGCTCGGATTTATTTGGTCAGGTCATTCCACCAGGAGGGAACATTTAATTTAAAAGTCTGTAAAAGTGATTTT
>NW_015661408.1:0-235 GCF_001515625.1 Sinocyclocheilus rhinocerous | reverse complement strand
GAGTTGTGAAGCATGTTCCGAAAGAAAGGGCCTGATCTTGTTGATGTTGAATAAAGCAAATCTGCAGGACCGGGCAGTTTTAGCAATGTGGTCTGAGAAAGTCAGCTGATCATCAATCATAACTCCAAGGTTTCTGGCTGTTTTTGAAGGAGTTATGGTTGATGTGCCTAACTTGATGGTGAAATTGTGGTGAAACGATGAGTTTGATGGAACCACAAGCAGTTCTGTCTTGGCA
>NW_015661407.1:795-1349 GCF_001515625.1 Sinocyclocheilus rhinocerous | reverse complement strand
CCTTTCTGCAAATGTAATAGTTGCAAGTGTAATCCTTTCAGTGAAATTTTATTTTTATTTGTCCATACTGCTGCATACTTTCACCCACATGGTAGATATGTGTGGGAATAACTGGCAGCACCCTCTGCTGGTGAAAATAATCGCTACATGATTGCTCTGGTACTCTGCATGTCGATCGGGCTTTTCCGGTTGTTTTGGATGTGCTGTAAAACAGGGACATTTCCGGGAACAGAGTTAAAGTAGCCCAATTCCACAGGAAAACCATGGACTTGGCAACACTGTTGCTGTGACAAAATAACCAAAACTCACAATGACATTGGCCAAACAATTAAATACAGTAAACAATAGGCTAAAAACGTCCGATTATTTCCATGTTTTTGCCACAAAATTACGTTTTATTATGTACATAAAGCACATATTCTATTTCTCCCGCTCTCTCTCCCTTCTGTCTCTGTGGCGCAATCGGTTAGTGTGTTCGGCTGTTAACCGAAAGATTGGTTGTTCGAGCCCACCCAGGGACAAAAGTTCTTGGGGCAGTCGTGGCCTAATGGATA
>NW_015661407.1:0-667 GCF_001515625.1 Sinocyclocheilus rhinocerous | reverse complement strand
CTCAGGTCCAGCAGGGATTGTAGGTGGGGGGAGTAAATATCCAGCGCTCTCTCCACCCTTAATACCACGACTGAGGTGAGACCCTTGAGCAAGAACCGAACCCCCAACTGCTCCGGGTGTGTGTTCACTGCTGTGTGTGTGCACTTGGATGGGTTAAATGCAGAGCACAAATTCTGAGTATGGGACACCATAGGGGCCACACATCACTTCACTTTCACTTTACAGACGCACACACATATAGTACAGAAACGCACACACGCTAACATTGTTAGCGCTACTCTGACGATTTTGTCAGTAAAATTGCTTAGCAACAAGCGAGGTAACAACGGCGCTGTTCTTGAAGAAAATGGACATAAAGTTTCACTGTTAATAGAGATGCTGCTGCCGAACACTGATGAGAGACGCAGAGACTCAGAGAGGTAAATCATGTGCTTAATCTCTCTCTTTCTCTCTCTCTCTCTCTCTGTCGGTCTGTCTAATAAATTCATTATTAACTGCATTAGTCTGCTATCAATGGCTCAAGCCTCCATTACTAGGTCGAAAATTATGTTTTAGAATTGGCGATGGAGGCGTTGGATGAAATGCGGAAAAAATTAATCCTATTCACTATAGCGTTCTAAGAACAAAAACCGGATGAATGCCTTGACATCAGTGTTAATTTCGTCAA
>NW_015661406.1:805-980 GCF_001515625.1 Sinocyclocheilus rhinocerous | reverse complement strand
TAAGTTTGTTTGTTGATCACAAAGTACAAAATAGATGAGGAAAACATCTCGGTTACGTATATAACCTTGGTTCCCTGAATAGGGGAACGAGATGCTGCGATGATGTCATCGCTTTGGGGAACACCTTCGGTGTGATGTCTGAAGGAAGCCCTTATACCATCACGCCAATTCATTG
>NW_015661406.1:0-671 GCF_001515625.1 Sinocyclocheilus rhinocerous | reverse complement strand
CGCTATTTTCATCAGATTTCACTGATTTACAAAGGAAGCGCTATCAAGGTACGGAACGGCCGAGCATCGCAGCATCTCGTTCCCCTACTCAGGGAACCAAGGTTACATACGTAACCGAGATGTTCCCTCTCATAGGCTCACTTCGATGCTGCGATGACGTCATCGCTTTGGGAACGCTATACCATAACGCCTGACGTACCTTAGATAGCTAGAAGACCAAGGAAAGCGTCTGCTCAAGCGGATAAGACCCGGGAGCCAGGAGCCATCCCTACGTCCAGACTATAAAACTTGATGAATGTGCTAGGAGAGGACCATCCTGCCGCAGCACAAACATCTTCCATCGAGGACCCTTTGAAGAAGGCCTGAGAAGAAGCCACTTTGTTTGTAGAATGAGCACGCACCCCTAGAGGCGAAGTCAAGCCACGCGCCTCATAGGCCAAAGAGATAGCCTCCACTATCCAGTGTGACATCCGCTGTTTAGTGACAGCAGAACCTCTGCTCTTACCACCAAAACACACAAACAACTGGTCAGATCCACGCCACTGAGCCGTGTGGTCGACATAGATCCTAAGTGCCCTAACTGGGCAGAGATTCAGGCTAACTGGCCCCTCCTCAGCTGGGGAAAAAGCATCGTGCAAGAGTCCAAGTCCACCCCCAAAAAGGTTGTTTGC
>NW_015661405.1:433-1391 GCF_001515625.1 Sinocyclocheilus rhinocerous | reverse complement strand
AAATATGTTATGTGTCACAGTTGCCTACTGTGAGGAGTGAGGAACGAGGAGACGCAGGAGAATTACCATCAGAACAGTCTTTAATCATCTACTGGAACACAAGGAACACACACGTAGCAACGGGGATGGACGATAGACACTGGACGCTAGACATGGGAACACACAGTGCTTAAGTACTTAAAGCCCGGCTCACACTGTGGGATTTTGGCCATGATTTGGTCATCTGAGACAAATTTTGAAAATCCTAAAAGATTCCTATAATCCTAGGCTAAAATCTGTAGTCTTTGATCGTTAGTTTGACATGTTCACCGACATGGCCGTTGCGATCAAATTTTACTTCCGACGAACTTCTGGCAGTGTCAGAAGATTTGGCGCACAGTCCTGCAGTGTGACTTCTCCTGCGACGAACGTGAAACTGTCTTTTCAAGACGAGCAATGATCAGAATTAATGCTAGAGATTTCTTCTAACCGCATAAACTCCGGCGCTCCCATCCTCCGCTCATGGAATTCATATGATACGTTGCCTTTGCTATGATAAACACCGGTTGCGCTGCTGTTTTCATGTGGGTGTGTAGTGCTGCTTGCACTATTCTGCATAAATACGCCGGTATTGCCGCCATTCATATACTTTTAATGATAGCCAACATTACAGCCCCGCGTGCAATGCAGCTCGCAGTCACTGAACGTGTGTGGGTTGATAAGGTAAAACTCCGGACAAGTTTTCTTGCGCGCACCCGTTTTTAACTCTTCTTGACTGTCGTACAGTCTGACATTAATGACAACTGAGATCCTACAGTGTGACATGATCATCATGTTCGTACAGTCTGACAAGTACAATGCTAAAGGACTTTTTTTTTTAAAAATCGCACAGTGTGAGCCCGGCTTAACTAAACGAGGGGATGACGAGACACACCTGGACTCAATGAAACACAATAGGAACAGGAACAGGAGTGAAACC
>NW_015661405.1:0-225 GCF_001515625.1 Sinocyclocheilus rhinocerous | reverse complement strand
AGGCTCAGGAGGAGGATGGACACCCGGGAGGGGGCCGGCAGACAGAGTCCAGGGCGGATCAGATGGAGGGAGGAGCCAAGGAGGAAACAGGAGGGACTGGGAGCATGCGGCGCCAGGTGGGACCCAGGCCACAGCCATAATGGCGACCCACGGTGGAGCCGACAGAGGAGGAAGGGCTGACGACTCCAGGGGGCCGACCAACGGCGGCGGAGCAGGTGGTGGAGG
>NW_015661404.1:885-1017 GCF_001515625.1 Sinocyclocheilus rhinocerous | reverse complement strand
ATTAATCTTTGCTAACGTTAGTTAATAATAAAAAAAAAATACAATTGTTCATTGTTAGTGCATGTTAGCTCAGATCCATTAAATAACATTATCAGGAACAACTATTGATTTTAATAATGTATTAGTAAATGT
>NW_015661404.1:208-754 GCF_001515625.1 Sinocyclocheilus rhinocerous | reverse complement strand
GTCATATGATGCTATTTCAATTTTTCCTTTCTCTTTGGAGTGTTACAAGCTCTTGGTGCATAAAGAAGATCTGTAAAGTTGCAAAGACTAAAGTCTCAAATCCAGTGGGGAACCGTCAGGGCCCTCTAGGCCCTCAGAGAGGGCCTAACTTATTGTAAAAACAATATTTAAAATGTTTAAATACATGTTTTAAAATATAATATTTTAATAAAAAAAAATATTACTAATTTTATTTAAGCAATTCATAATTTGACAAACATCATCTAAATAAAATAAATACAACTTCTGTGAAAAAAAACAAAAACAATGCGTATTCAGTGAATGGACTTATTAACACCGCCCATTTTTTTCCATATTTGAATGTTTCTGCCTAGCGTTTGCTGCTTTGTGATTCGTGGTCCAGCTATGAATTTACAGAGGGACAAGCAATAGTAAATCAATGGGGGAGTAATTTTGAATGACAGAAAAATTGACCAATCATATCTTTCCTCTAAATGGGCGGGCCTTGTTATCACTAACTTTATGACAAGTTCCGCCCGCTGTGGG
>NW_015661404.1:0-135 GCF_001515625.1 Sinocyclocheilus rhinocerous | reverse complement strand
GATAAACTAACTAGCTATTATTCACGTCACGATGGAAGCCGCAAATAACGTAAGTGAGGACATTTACTAGGCCGTTGAGCCAATAATAACATTATTTATTATAAACACTGCTTGTTTGTCATGAAGTGTCTGTCG
>NW_015661403.1:162131-163861 GCF_001515625.1 Sinocyclocheilus rhinocerous | reverse complement strand
TGATTATTTTTTCTGCACCACAGCCTTGGCTCGACCAATGGGAGAGTCGGGGGCGTGGCTAAGGGTTTGTTCGCTCATTGGCTGATGGGGCTTCGTGCATACTCAAGCTTTGAACAATTTATAATTTCTTTGCAAAAACTTAACGTACTATACTGTTGCTCATAACCTCCTTACCACTAATAACCTCTTGTTATTAGTGGTTTTTAATATTTATATTTTCCTCTTGGTCAGCATTTAAGATCACTTGTTTTAAATTAGCATTTTACGCAGATGACACAGAGATGCACATGAATTATAAATCTGTAATAATATGACTGTTTGTTTTCTTTCTGACATCAAAACATGATGACGCAATTTCGCCTGTAAGCAGCATTAAGACTGATAAAGGTATTAATATTGTCAGTGGAAGCTTGTAAATGTAAGTTTGATGCGAGCTTAACATCAGAATAATGTTTTTTTTTCACCTCAGAGATATGTTATCTTCTTCTCTGTCTGGAAGCTGGTCGATATTCTTGTGTTTTTCTCGCATTGACATGCAGTGATGCGCTTCTTGCTGAGGTCTCCAAAACAAATGCACAACAAATACATGTCGATATGTGCAAAACTCGTCTTCAGAACCCCGAAGTGATCCTGTTACTCTGATCCTGAGTCTGCCAGAGCTTCATCATGTATATAGTCAGCCAGTCGCTTTGTATGGAGGACAGAGCTTTACCTCAATCTAATCTAAAGCCATTTAACTCTTGTCATTGTTTTAAAGTTGATCATTTAAATTGATATGCATTTTTACTTATTTTGACTTTTATAGCTACCTTGCTTCTTATGTTTGTCTTCCTTGAGGGCGCCGTATGAAAGTCAATATCATTATTATTATTATTATGCAGCAGCTGGTTACAGTAATTACAGTAGCGAATGCACCGTGGCGTTGGCGGACCGAGCGTTGCGTCATTTGAATGCAGCTCGACGCGACAGATAGCGATAGAATGTGCTGCCGTCAGGATTGACGTCACGTGACGCTGCTTCAAGAGTTTGGCTATAAAAGCGCGTCCCCGCGGCGCCTCAGATCAGAACTGCTGCTGCATGCCTCAGAGCTCCAGTCCCGAACCAGAACCAGAACCAGAACCAGAACCAGAGCGCCATGCTGCGTGTGCGATGCCTGAGAGGAGGGAGCCGCGGAGCAGAAGCCGCTCATCTGATCGGTGCTATGGTGAGTCTTTAAAGAGTAAAGGACTGGAATGAGTGTGTCATGAGATTCTTATGTAATGCATTTACAGAAACTCACACGTACCATCATAATTATAAAAGCTGATTGATTTGATCATTTAAAAAAATGATTTGTAGTGTTAAACTCTTAAATGCATTCTGAGACTGTAATCATCTTATGATCATGTTCTTAGAAACAGTTGCATTGGCTGGGAGCTGGAGATCATGTGTTGTGAGTGAGTGACAGCACAGCTGTAGATCAGAGATCAGAAACTCCAGGAGCACGCAGAGAGCTGTAGATCAGACCGTACAAGCGCAGGCAGTGCGTTATTATCGCGATCATTGCGCAACAGCAGCGTGTCGGAGTCGAGTTCGAACCCTGATTCCCGCTTTGCTTCATTCATCCAATTAATTAATTCCTGATGCAGTGTGCCATTTACAGAATGCCATGCCTTTTAACACCCGTAATGTGATTCTGTGTGTGTGTGTGTGTGTGTGTGTGTGTGTGTGTGAGTGTGAGAGTGTGTGTG
>NW_015661403.1:161457-161680 GCF_001515625.1 Sinocyclocheilus rhinocerous | reverse complement strand
AGAGTGTGTGTGTGTGTGTGAGTGTGTGTGAGAGTGTGTGTGTGTGTGTGAGTGTGAGAGTGTGTGTGTGTGTGAGTGTGTGAGTGAGTGTGAGTGAGAGTGTGTGTGTGTGTGTGTTTGGTTACACTTTATTTTAAGGTGTTCTTGTTACAGTGTAATTACACATTTAAGTACTGAGTAATATTAATTAACTGCATGTACTTACTATATGGTGTAAGGATTA
>NW_015661403.1:158017-160838 GCF_001515625.1 Sinocyclocheilus rhinocerous | reverse complement strand
GTGTGTGTGTGTGAGTGTGAGAGTGTGTGTGAGTGTGTGTGTGTGTGAGTGTGTGTGTGTGAGTGTGAGAGTGTGTGTGAGTGTGTGTGTGTGTGAGTGTGTGTGTGTGAGTGTGAGAGTGTGTGTGTGTGTGAGTGTGTGAGTGAGTGTGAGTGAGAGTGTGTGTGTGTGTGTGTTTGGTTACACTTTATTTTAAGGTGTTCTTGTTACAGTGTAATTACACATTTAAGTACTGAGTAATATTAATTAACTGCATGTACTTACTATATGGTTAGAGTAAGGATTAGGGGTTGGTTCAGGGGTACTTGCATGTAATTATGCGTAATTTATTGTTATTATAATAGTAAGTACATGTAACGTAACAAGGCACCTTAAAAGAAAGTGTTACCAACATTTTTAATGTTTTGTCTATTGATTATGCTAAGCGTAAATAAGTTGTAAATAAAACAATGTTTACTGCAGTATGTTTTACAAGAACTAAAACTTTCACGTTTAACTTGCTAGCAATTTCTGAATGAAAATAGTTTCTACACCATTTTTCGTTAAAGAACATGTAAGAACTAAAGAACTTGCTTTGACTAATTTAGCCACTGAAGGACTCTGTAATTCGCATGTGCATTCATCTCATTGCTCTTTCTTGACCTCTGTTGTTGTTTGGTTCGGTTTGTGTCGCAGGTGGGTCGCGCGGTGTCGGGATGGGTGTCGCGCGCGGTCCGCAGCACCTCGAGTTCCGCCGCCGCGCTCCCGCTCACCGCGGACGAGCCGGTTACCGAGCACACGCCCGAGGACTGCCCCGTGTGCGCACACAACGAGTGGGACCCGCTCGAGGAGGTGATCGTAGGGAGAGCCGAGAACGCCTGCGTCCCCCCGTTCACCGTGGAGGTCAAGGTACAGAACACACACTCACACTCACACACTCACTCACACACACACTCAAACACACACTCTCACACACACACACATACACACGCTCTCTCTCTCACACACACACACACACACACACACTCAAACACACACTCTCACACACACACTCACACACACACACACACACACACATACTCAAACACACACTCTCACACACGCACTCACACACACACACACACGCTCTCTCTCTCTCACACACACACACACACACACTCACACACACACTCTCACACACACACTCACACACACACACACACACACACATACTCAAACACACACTCTCACACACGCACTCACACACACACACACACGCTCTCTCTCTCTCACACACACACACACACACACTCACACACACACTCTCACACACACACTCACACACACACACACACACACACATACTCAAACACACACTCTCACACACGCACTCACACACACACACACACGCTCTCTCTCTCTCACACACACACACACACACACACACACACACGCTCTCTCACACACATACTTATATGTATACCATTATATTTACATATATTTATTATAGTTACTTCATTGTTGGGGAGAGTAAGTTACATGTAACAGAAGTAAATGTAACTGTAATCTGTTACAGTTACTGAGATAAATGTGTAATTTAATTACAGTTACTTATGAAAATGTTACTGTAAGGATTATAAAGGGGATTACATCTGAATATTTTCACACGCGTGCAGATATTGATTTCTTCTCCAAATTGCATTGACTGCTTTAAAATATGACACTAATGTTTCAGGAGTTTAGGACACAGAATAGAACACATGCTTATTCCATAACTGTTTTATTTCCTATTTTGGTTTATTTGGGTTTGTATATGCTTTATTTTTTAAGATTAACTGTTTTTCCAATGCATTGTTAGATGCCAGTGTTTCCTGTCATAGCTATACAAATATTTGATTTCAAAAACAGTATCATAGCTACTAAACTATATCTTGTTATGATTTTAAATCTGTATTTAAACTCAGAATGATGTCAAAGTAAGAAGAGGTGCTAAAGTCTGATTTTGTGGTGTGCTTTAAAATTAAATTATTACAATATTAATTAAAGTGATGAAGAATTCTGAAAGTCTGACAGTAATCAGTGTTGAGTTCTACTGTAAGATTAATCCTGCCTGCGTTAAATGTTTCGAAATGATTAACAGTTAAAAACATTCATTAGAAATTTAGAAAAGTAATCAAATGTAATCAGTAACATCACTATAAAAAATGATTGAAATAGTTACACTATTTATTACATTTTAAATGGAGTAACTTGTAATCTGTAACTTATTACATTTCCAAAGTAAATTTCCCAACACTGGTTATCGTTATAGTTATCATAAGACTAGTGGACTTTATAAACCATGCAATGAGCAACAGAAGTCCTTTCCATCACATCAGAGAACTGCTAACCTAAGCTGTACTGCTGCTGTAACTGCTAAGCTGTACTGCTGCTGTGTGTCTGCAGGCCAACACCTATGAGAAATACTGGCCCTTCTACCAGCAGTTCGGGGGACAGACATTCCCGAAGGACCACGTGAAGAAAGCAGTCTCTGAAATCGAGGAAATGTGCAATATTCTGCAGCATGAGGGAGTTACAGTGAGACGACCGGAACCCATCGACTGGTCAGTGGAATATAAAACCCCTGACTTCACCTCCACCGGTGAGAGCTGACCGCACACACTCACACACACACACACACTCACACAAGCACACACACACGCACACACGCACACACTCACACAAGCACACACACACGCACACACGCACACACTCACACAAGCACACACACACGCACACACGCACACACTCACACAAGCACACACACACGCACACACGCACACACTCACACAAGCACACACACACGCACGCACGCACGCACGCA
>NW_015661403.1:145546-156910 GCF_001515625.1 Sinocyclocheilus rhinocerous | reverse complement strand
GAGAGTGTGTGTGTGTGTGAGTGTGAGTGTGAGTGTGTGAGTGAGTGTGTGAGTGAGTGTGTGTGTGTGTATTTTAGCGATGTGCTGTCAATATCTTGCAAAATGACTTCTCAGGGTATTTGGATTCGGTTTTCTTTGCTTGTTTTTTGTATCCAAATGAAAGAATAAAATGTGTGTAGGATTACCCCATCCGCACCGTGGAGGACAGACATAAGCTGGCCGCTCAGGGGAAGTTTGTCACCACAGAGTACGAGCCGTGTTTCGACGCTGCAGACTTCATCAGGGCCGGCACTGATATCTTTGTACAGAGGAGTCAGGTGAGCGTCCTCATCCGCTCTGAGCTCACTGCTCTCTCATGCTCAAGCTCCTGTTGACAGGTTTTTACTGACAGGTTACAAACTTCATGGGCATCGAGTGGATGAGACGTCACCTCGCTCCCACCTACAAGATCCACATCATCTCCTTCAAAGACCCCAACCCCATGCACATCGACGCCACCTTTAACATCATCGGCCCGGGGCTGGTGCTGTCGAACCCGGATCGGCCCTGCAGGCAGGTCAGTGCTGTGCTGCCACCTAGTGTTGATCTGTAGCACTGCAGCGAGACGCTCACATGATGGTGACTCTCTCCTGCAGATCGAGATGTTCAAGAAGGCCGGCTGGACTGTGGTGACTCCTCCAGCTCCTCTTATTCCAGACAGTGAGTACAGCGAGTTCTGACGCGAGTTTGGTGGCAAACTCTTCAGTCAAAGCACAACCTTCAATCACATCAGAGCACCCATCTCTTTAAACACAAGCTTAAATGAAATGTAATGTTCTAAATGCATGTTATAGATGTTATTCTTTACAATTAATCTGTGAGTGTTTAATTTTGTAAAAATGTTTGGATCTTCTCCAGTCTTTTAGTGCTCTTAACACACTTTTGAGAGCCACCACAACAACCGATGCGCAGAATCAAGTCCTGCCCTACATTTTTCTTTTTCAATCACTCGTACAGTCAGGTGTCCGTCACAATACAGAAGAAAAGATCTGACCAGATTTGCAATAACATCATGATCTGATTAATAAAAACAAGTCTGTAGTTCAGATAAATCATGCTGCTATCAGGCCTATGACACACATTCACCACAATAGCAGTTTTTCAACTATAGCAATTCAGTTTAAACACTGAAATACAATAAATCTATATTTATACATTTTGGAGAAATTGAATCTGTTAGAAGCGCTTGAGTTGCTCTGTCTGATATGATTATATTGATACAATGCTCGAAACTGAGTCGAAAATGAACGTCTATTTAAGAAGTCAGAAAGAGCTTTATTGAGTATGTTTGCACATACAAGGAATTTGTTTTGGTGACAGAAGCTTCAGTACACAGACAGGTTGACAAGTGACGAGACACAGATCCCGAGCATCTTACAAATGCAATAATATATTAAAATTGTAATCAGATATTCAAACTACAACATGGAAATGAACAATTTGAATCAAATAATGTTTCAGATTAAATGTGCGTGCATTTAATTGTCCAGAGTCATGTTGTATGTCACTCAGTCACTGCTCTAATAAATGCATATTTCATATTTCATGTGTGTAGGATTACCCCATCCGCACCGTGGAGGACAGACATAAGCTGGCCGCTCAGGGGAAGTTTGTCACCACAGAGTCCGAGCCGTGTTTCGACGCTGCAGACTTCATCAGGGCCGGCACTGATATCTTTGTACAGAGGAGTCAGGTGAGCGTCCTCATCCGCTCTGAGCTCACTGCTCTCTCATGCTCAAGCTCCTGTTGACAGGTTTTTACTGACAGGTTACAAACTTCATGGGCATCGAGTGGATGAGACGTCACCTCGCTCCCACCTACAAGATCCACATCATCTCCTTCAAAGACCCCAACCCCATGCACATCGACGCCACCTTTAACATCATCGGCCCGGGGCTGGTGCTGTCGAACCCGGATCGGCCCTGCAGGCAGGTCAGTGCTGTGCTGCCACCTAGTGTTGATCTGTAGCACTGCAGCGAGACGCTCACATGATGGTGACTCTCTCCTGCAGATCGAGATGTTCAAGAAGGCCGGCTGGACTGTGGTGACTCCTCCAGCTCCTCTTATTCCAGACAGTGAGTACAGCGAGTTCTGACGCGAGTTTGGTGGCAAACTCTTCAGTCAAAGCACAACCTTCAGTCACATCAGAGCACCCAAACATCATTTTGTGAACAATTCATCTGTGCATAAAAAAACTTTTATAATTGTTTAATTAAAGTGTCATAGCTGGATCTTCTCCAGTCATTTAAGGCTCTTAACATACACTTTTCAGAGCCACGCCGTCATCTCAACATCCAATTAGCAACTAATGCACAGAATCAAGTCCCGCCCTACATTTTTCTTTTTCAATAATTGGTTACACTCAGATGTCCGTCACAATGCAGAAGAAAAGATCTGCTGCTATTTCCATTTCATAGTTCACCTTCAATTGCTGCTGGTCCCCATTGACTTGCATACTATGGAAGTCAATGGGGACCAGCAACTGAAGGTGAACTGTCTCTTTACGGACATACAGCAACACAACATGCACCAGATTTGATTAAAATAACTCTGTAGTTCAGATGCCCCGACACATATTCACCACATGAATTATTTTGCAAACCATTTTTCAAATATAGCAATCCAGTTAAAACACTGATATACAATAAATTTAAGACAAACTTTTGTAAAAAGCAAATTACTCTAAATGACCGATTCACATCCTGAGCTGATGTTGCCAACATCTTACAGATGCATTAATAATATATTACAATTTTAATCAGATATTCAAACTACAACATGGAAATGATTTTAAGTAAAATAAATAATGTTTCAAATGAACTGTCATGTTGCGTGTCACCTGATGGCACTCGCTCACTGCTCTAATAAATGCATATTTCATGTTGCATAGATGATGAATGTCCATGTACGAAATATTTGGCTTAACATGAGTGTTTTCCAATCTCAGATCATCCGCTGTGGATGTCGTCCAAATGGCTCTCGATGAACGTGCTGATGCTGGATGAGAAGCGTGTGATGGTGGACGCTAACGAGACGAACATACAGAAGATGTTTGAAAGTCTGGGTGAGAGCGCCGTTCGTTGTGATGAAGCATCCTCCGCTCTGATGTGATTCCTCATTCACCTGCTCTTGTCTGTCGTGGCTCCCGCAGGTATTCAGACCATTCGAGTCAGCATCCGGCACGCTAACTCGCTGGGAGGAGGCTTTCACTGCTGGACGACGGATGTGCGCCGCCGTGGGACGCTCCAGTCGTACTTCCTCTAGCCTGCCAGAGACACGCAGTCCTTATTGAGCTCAGATCAGCATGCTTTGATCGCGCTGTGCATGTCAGGGCTTTTGCAAACGCCACAGATGAACGTGATGAGTACAAACCTCAGTGATCTCAGTAACGACTGCATCTCTGGCCGGCTGTTGTAGGAATGACTGAAGCAGACAGAGCCCCCCCCACACACACACACACCACCACGCCACCACGACCACAGAAGAAGAGTTTCTACCTCCTGTTTACCAAAACCACAAAAAAACATAGCGTATTTTGAATTGTAATGACTTCTTATATAATGCATTTTAATTATAGATCTTTTTTTTACCCTACATGTGATGTGCCAAGTGTTGATTTGTAAACTCAGGTATTTTTGTAGCCATACTTTGTAAGCATTTCATAGAAATGTAAATATCTATATGCATTTTAGTGGCATATACTTTCCCTTCACAAGAGTGTTGTCTAGCCTCTGCCTCTGATGTCGTTCTCTATAGCAGGAGCCAGGAACGTTTGGCTGATTATTCGCGCTGCGCTTGTGCTGTGCTTCTCTAGTTTAACTTGTTGGGTGCGATGGTCCTGTGTCAGGTCAAACCAGTCTAATAAAGATACACTTGGAAACCAGCGTGACGGAGTTCGTTTTGTGCTTTATGAAGCTTTACGATCAAAAGAGCTAAACCAGTAAAGAAGTGAGCCACAACACTCACATATTCACAATCCTCTCGATGTATTTCCAACATATTTTAAATGAGTGATGAAGATTGAGTCGTGCGCTGGAGTCGTGTGTTATTGAGCTGCAAACCTGATTGTGAGTGTGTGTTAATCATTGACCATCTTCACCAAACCGTACATAATAAACACCCATCTGAATAATACGGATCATATGATTTTATTGTGGCTGACATCTGCATCTCCAGCCTAAAACATTTGAATTCATCAGAGCTCATCTTCATTTGCTCTCAAAAAGAAAACAAAAAACTGATGCTTAGCACTTTTCTTTAACACACAAGCACAGTGCTGAAGGTGCATTTATCTTGTTTTCATCCATCATGCTGCTGATGTTTTCCATAACCTGTATTTTTAGTTCATGAAATCCAGATGACAATAGTTCTGCAAAGTTTAAAAAAGGATAAATATCCCAGAGTACAGATTTATCAGAAGAGTTTATTAACTCATTTTTGACACAGCTTTTAGATTCTGTACAAACATGGAGATCTACATAAAGTGCTTAAAAGCCAATAAAGTAACTTGAAGTAATGGACTTGTTGAAAAAATACACGCATGTGGTCTTCTGCTTCATAATTCTGTCCAGCTGTATTTAGCTTTTCTCTCTTTATTCAGTTCCATCACACAAACATCTCAAAGCATGCAGAACAGAACAACAAGAAAACACAAAATGAACACAAACATATATATATATAAAATAAATAAAGAAATACCAGGATTAAAAAAAAGTTTCATATATTTAGGGCAGTTAGATACATTTGAAAAGCTTTAGAATTTGTATTGTTTTTATAAGCTGCTTATTTTGTGATCTCATATTAGAAAGGGTTTCAAAGTATAAGGTCAGTGTTACAAAATGTAATATATGATGGTTTCTTTTGAATGACTTTTGACTTACGTATATAAATCTTTGCTAAGATAATTAACAGAGTAATAATGTAAACCTGTTAAACTGGGTTTTGAGAGTATTTTCCTCACTTCAGTTCTTCACCCGCTTTTAAAGAACCCCCACCCGCGCGCGAGCCCCGCCCCTCTGAGCGCAAGCGGCCGCTCATTGGCTCGCCGCAGCTCATTTGCATTGACGTCATTCGAGGCTGTAGGTCAATCCGTGCGCGTGCTTTTATTGGATCCGCCGCTGTCACATTCGCGCCGCTGATGTTCGCGACGCGCGTTATCCCTCGCCAGGAAACTCGCGACGCGCAAACGCCTCGTCTTCTCTCACCCGGCGGCCGTTCGTCCGTTTTCTTCGTCCGCCCGCGTCAAACAGAGGCAGAATCGTAGGCCCTTGATTGACAGCTGGTCTTTGGCGAGCTCCGCGTTGACGCGCCGCTCCGGAGTTTCATCTAGCGGCCCGTTTGATGTGATAGATGCCGGATCGCGCGTCCCGCGGCGCGTCAGGGCCAGATTGCAGCCTGTTGATGGGGAGCGGAATCAACGCGCCGGTTCGCTCCCAATGACTGACGCTGAGGCCGCGCGGAGCGATCGCGTGTGTTTCGCGCCTGTAGAAGGAGAATAAACGCGCGAATGGACGAAACCGTCGCGTGAACCGAACCGGAGCCAGAATCCGCCAGAACAGAGGCGAAGTTCGCGCCCGCGAGGATGAGGAGTAACGGGCGCCAGTGAAGCGCAGAGGCGGCGGCGGGAGCAGCATGAGCGGAGCTGTTTGATCCAGAGACTCGATCGATCCGATGATCTGACAGAGAAACATTACTATTAGCGCAGAACGAGCGGAGCGTCGCGTCGCGTCCAATGATGGGCTGCGCCTCCAGCATCCACATCTCCGATCGGGTGGTTTATCACAGCGGGAAAGAGTCCGAGGACTCGCCGCAGCAGAACTGCCCTCAGCCGGGCAACATCAAGCCCAGCAGCGCCTGTCAGGTGAGTGTGAGTGTGTGTGTGTGTGTGTGTGACAGTTCTCAAGTCATCACGTAGGCCACTGTATGAGACTTCATTTCTTCTGTGGAGCACAGTGACTGACACACATTTCTCCACAGAAGAAACACAGTCTTGCAGCTTTGTTAATTTCTCCTGGATTTTAACCCTTTCAAGCGGCTTCTGGACGTGTACTGCATCAGGAGCTCAGTGTCTGATTCTGTGTGCTGCGCATACTGAGTGCCACAGCGAATGTTTGGAAACTCATCATGTGTTGGGCTGCTGATAATGTCACACTGACGTGTGTGTTTAGTGCACTTGTGTCTGTCTGTGTTCAGCAGTGGTAGCAGTTATTTGATACAGACTATAGTACGTACTATACTAGAATACCAAATGTCCAAAAACAAAGCCTACTGTTAGCATAGGTACTTTCTGATGAATGTGATGCAGCTGTCAGATCTGAACTGAATGACTGGACATGCATACTAGAGACAGTATGCTAGTATGCATGAGTATAGGGTGAATGAACAGGTGCTTAATAGATCTTTTCACCTGTGTTCATCAGATCAGTTGATGAGTTTTTTTACTCGTATTCACAGTTTTCAGCTTAATTGCTTCATCTGTACCAGCATTCTGTTTTCTACATGCATGTTGTATATGAGCCATTCATCCATGCATGTTTCTTTGTTTAACCATTTTGTGACCTGATTTGTTTTATGCGATCCACAGCAGACTCGCATTCAGAGCAGGCTTCAGTTGTGAGCCACGCCCACATCTCAACATCCAATCAGCTACTAAAGTATAGAACCAAGTCCCGCCCTACAGTTTTTCTTTTCAGTAATCTGTTACAGCATGGAAGAAAAGATTTGGCTTTAATCTTAATATGACTGCAAACTCAAATGAATGAGGTTTATATATATATATATATTTTTTTTAAAGATTTATTTTTGGCATTTTTTGCCTTGATTGATAGGAAAGTGTAGAGTAGACAGGAAGTGAAGCGGGAGAGAGATAGGGGGCGGGATCAGGAAAGGTCCTCGAGCTGGGATTCGAACTCGGGACGCCTTTAACACAACGGCGCTTTATGCTTTACGAAACTTTTTTTTTTTGTTATTGTCAAACTTTTTATTATTTGAGCTGTAAAGTTGTTTAAATTGCAGTTTTTATGTTTTTTTTGTTTTTTTTTACCATTTATGATTTTTTCTTTTCAGTAATCTGTTACAGCATGGAAGAAAAGATTTGGCTTTAATCTTAATATGACTGCAAACTCAAATGAATGAGGTTTATATATATATATATATTTTTTTTAAAGATTTATTTTTGGCATTTTTTGCCTTGATTGATAGGAAAGTGTAGAGTAGACAGGAAGTGAAGCGGGAGAGAGATAGGGGGCGGGATCAGGAAAGGTCCTCGAGCTGGGATTCGAACTCGGGACGCCTTTAACACAACGGCGCTTTATGCTTTACGAAACTTTTTTTTTTTGTTATTGTCAAACTTTTTATTATTTGAGCTGTAAAGTTGTTTAAATTGCAGTTTTTATGTTTTTTTTGTTTTTTTTTTACCATTTATGATGTTCATTGTATAAGGCATGAAATCAGTGTCAAAAAGTCTGTGTGAAAAAAAATCTATATTCAGATAACAGACAATACATTGACAGTTTGCTGTAGAGACTGATGGTGTTTGATAACATGAACAACAAAAAACATGTTCTATTCTAACATCAGATTAGAATCTTCCAAAACTATTGCAGCTGCTGATTCAAATACATGTTTAGAAGAAAATTCTCCATCCTCGTAGTTTAAAGTTCAAAGATGACGATCCATTTGTGAGCATTTAGGTTGCAGTATTTTTGGTGCTAATAATAGTGATGCTGCTGCTAATGATAACGCTCACAGGACACCGCAGGTTCATGCAGATTTACTGTGCTTTAATACACACAGATGCTGCTGCTGATTCATTTACTCTTTCATCAATCAGCTGTTCTGATGGGAGTGTGTGTGTGTGTGTGTGTGTGTGTGTGTGTGTGTGGTAATCAAGGGCGCAGCAGCATCTGTGTGACTTTCTGTCCATGATAAGACTCAAGTACAAGGTCTGATGATGGTTTTCTCATGTCTCTCAACACATTCCTCCTTGTGTATTCATGTATTTGTGTGTGTGTGTGTGTGTGTGTGTGTGTGTGCGGTGCTGATATAGGGTTAGTGGTTTATCTGGCCTTGGCTGAGGCTCCACTGTTCTGCGTTTGCTTCAGAAATCATTCTAATATGCTGATTATTAGAAACATCTCTGATTATGATCAATGTTGAAAACAGTTGTGCTGCTTAATATTTTATTTAATATTTGTGTCCGAGCGCTGGAGTTGGTCAGAAATAGAACGCGGCATCAGTTTACTGTCATGGGTTTGTGTCGCGCCGCATCCACAGCATGTCAAATTAATATTTTGCGCTCAATTATTTACTTATCAGACAAGTGGCCGCATAAGCGGGAACATTACTTTTGAGCAGCAGTGTACATGTACTTACAGTGTACTTACATACTTACCGAAGGAAGTACTGGGTAATATAAGGTAAGTGCACAGGTTAAGGTTAGACTTAGGGGTAGGTTCAGGGTTAGTACCTAGTTATTACTCAGCTATTGTAATTATTTTGAGTGCAGTGTAGTATGTACATGCAGAACAGGGCTAAAATGAAGTGCTACTCAAAGTCTTTTAGAACAGTTTGTCAAACACAGTGCCGTAGAGCAGAGATGTACTGCAGAAATTAGAGACGCGTTTAGCTGTATACGCATACATTTTGTATCGTATAGGCGTTTCGTCCAGACGGATCCGGCGTTTTGGGAGAGTGAAACCGATATTTTTTTGAAACGGGTCCCAGAGTGGATAAATCTGAAAACGCCGCCCTTGTGTTTTCGTGTGGACAGCGAATCCGTATATTTTCTGAAAGGATGACGTCATCAGCCCACATCTCGCCGCTAGTCAGACACCGCTGCGTCACGTAACAGCAACAAAAACATGAACGATTGTCTTTGTATTAACTAACATTAACACAGATTAATAAATGTATTGTTCCATGTTCATTTGTATACCGCGCGCAAGGTTTATGCGCATAGTCCAAGTCGTCTTCTTTGTTTTTAGTGTATCTCTGTGGCAGAATTACAGCGCCACATGCTGGTCTGGCATGATTACTATATCGTTTTGTGTTGGTTTCGTGGTTTCGTGTGGACGCAGATATTTCTTGAGACGAGGTGAAAGAAAAGATCGGATAGGGAAAGCTCTGGCTTCGTGTGGACGTATCCTAAAACAGACGAACAAAATTAGAGATGCACCGATTGCAATTTTCTTGGCCGATTCCGATTTCTGATTTATTGTTAGTGTGATCTGCCGATACGATTTTCTTTCAAAGAACTATAATTGACAGCATATACAAACAAAAATCTATGCAAATTTCAATGCAAAAATTTATTATATAATAAACGAAATTATTAAACATTACAATTCCCCCAATCTGGACTAAGTTACAGATTTTCTCTCACTTAAACAACTCTCAAAATAAAGTGCTCCGTGACTGGAAAGAGGAAGAAATAGTTAACTTAAAATGAGTTGCTGTAACAAAACAGATGTCATTTCCCACTATGTTTATAAATGGTCATTTTTCCCCAAACCTTATTAAATGTGTCATCTTTCACATCAAACTCTTTGACTTTGTTTCAATTAATTCAGTTAGAATAATAAGAAACTGTAGAGTTGTTACCATTGAAATGAAATTAGTATTAACAAACTCTATCTTTGCACTGCAGAGGAAACAGAAGCTGCATCTGAAGTGCCATTAGATGCATTTACACTGCAAAATTTCAAATGCATAAATAATTAATGTCAATGATTAAGATAATAATTAAGATTAATGTTTTACGTATTTTTTAAACATACAAATAAATGTTGAAAAAATGCAATGGTACTTTGGCCACGTTCACACAGCAGCAGAATGCGGTTGTCAGTCCTGTATTTGAGTCCTAAAGATGGTTACGTTCACACACAGCACGGTTATTTTCAGTCGTGACAACCGCATTCTCAGAACACAGGTGCTGTGTGAACGGAACCGGACTGGACAACTAGTTATCTGTCACGTCATCCAGCGCCAGAGGGAGCCGCTCTGCCGGATAATTTATCCAAAAACAAATAATCAATATATGAAAATACAAACATTATCAATGTAAAACACTTAAATAATAACAAAAATGATATTATTAATTACATTAAAGTATTAAATCACATGAAACCTAAATATTATTATACATTTGACATGGATAAATCCTATACATTCCCCATATTTAAAATAATAAAGCAAAAAAAAATTAAAGGACACCCAACCCATCGCAAAACTTTATTTACCCAATTCTTGCAAAATGTCTGCCCTAAGTCACTTAATAGTGACTGTCTTTATTTTATTCTGTTAAACAAAATCTGATCGTATATGGGATACATACTCAATCCAATCTCTCCATAGTACTGAAAACAACTGAGACTTGAGTCTTAAAGCATAGGTTAACTTCTCCATTGTAAAAATATCATGTGCTGTGTCCACCCAGTCATCAAGAGCAGGCAAAGTTGGTTGCAGCCACTTTCTTGTAATTGCTTTCTTACTTGCTATGGTTAGGATTCTGAACAGGTATTTGTTTGGAAAATCACTGGAAATCAAACCCAGGTCAATTACTTAAAAGTAATTTCTAGACATTTGTGTATCTCATACCAATATTGTTTAATAGAAATACAGCTCCAGAAAATATGGAAATGGTTTGCCTTGTCAACCCCGCACTTTCGCCAACAATTGGATCTATCTGATCTGATGCCTGATCTGAGCAGGTGTGGAAAAAAAGCCTAGCAACACCCTTCCACGCAAACTCTCTCCAGAACAGAGAATATGTAGTTTTCCATTGTGTCTCGCGTACTCTTTCCCACTCCTCTATCAAAAGACTCCGGTTGCCTTCCCGCTCCCATCTCTCCTTTATGTATAATGTACCTACCATCTTAGCTTGTTGTAGCCCACTATACAACTTTGAGATCACATTTTTACAGGCATCTAATTGATAGGCTAGAAGAAAAACTTTTAATAACCTATCTTCTACTTTCCTTAATACATCTCCTATAGCATGCTCTAAATAGTGACTTAATTGGAGATAAGATTTCGGGTTCGGGCTCTAAATTTAACTGTGCCGGCTGGGTCAGATGATCTCGGGTTCGGGCTTCAGTTTAAAGCCTGTGCATCTCACTGTGTCCCTGCATCACCAGGGTTTCCTCTGACTGACTGCGGCTCTTCTGTCTGTTTGTCCCACCAGTGTTCATAGAGAATCAGCCGTTCATGTGCTCATCCAGAGTGAGCTGGAGTGAGCTGGAGTGAGTGTGTGAGTGTGTGTGTGTGAGTGTGAGTGTGTGTGTCTGTGTGTGTGTGTGTGTGAGAGTGTGAGTGAGAGTGTGTGTG
>NW_015661403.1:141616-145414 GCF_001515625.1 Sinocyclocheilus rhinocerous | reverse complement strand
AGTGAGTGAGTGTGTGTGAGAGTGTGATGCAGTGTCGCGTGTATCAGTGGAGCTGCGAGCGGCTCGGCTCTAGCAGGATTGAGTGCTAATCTGGATCAGGACAAAAATACCTGCAGAGAAGAGAGCGTTCACTGAATGAGGAGGAGGAGGACCTTCATCACTGCTCTCAAACTAATATGGAAATGTCATATATACCCATAGATACATATATGAAAAATAAATAAATTAATTAATAAAACAAAATTAATAAAGATTTTCCTGTAGCAACTGCTGGACTGAGAAATGTAACATTATGTACATGAGTAACAGTATTTCAGTTCTGGCCTGTGAGAGTGTGTCTATTGGCTGTGTTTTTGGATTGTGTTTGTTCCTCAGGTCATGGCACGATGCTATAAATTTTGCAGCAATATTTGCACATTTGGCTTTTTCGCCGAGAATGAAACAAAGTTTTTCGGTTGGGCTACAAATGATAAATTGGGGAAATATTTTGTTTATTTTGGTGTGAGAGTGTGTGTGAGAGTGTGTGTGAGTGTGTGTGTGTGTGTGTGTGTGTGTTAGAGTGTGCGTGTGTGTGTGTGGGTGTCCTGCTCATGAACAGTGACACTGTGGCCTCGTTTATAATGAGATTAGTAAACCGCCATCAGCTCGCACACATCTCACGCAAACGCTCCATCTGAAGCTCGTCTGACAGGAAGAACTTCCTTTGTGAACTTTTATTCCTTTCATTCAGCTGCTGCAATGCTATTGGCCGAGCTGATGCTTAGCCTCGCCCCTTTCTCCAGTGCAAACATTAGCCGAGACAGAGCTAAATGAGCTCCTCTCACATTCATTCACGCTTTCATCCAGAGCGACTCTGATCAGTGATTTCTTCAGGAGTTGAGCTGCGTCCTGCAGCCGGTTAGTTGGTTGGTCAGTGAGTTAGTAACCAATTAAAGAGCAAACTAAAAGTGTGACGGTGAGCAGCAGGTCTGCAGAGAGAGGTCTGCTCAATCGCTGTCAGACCCTGAAGCGTCTCACAGATCCTCGCTCATCTGCACGCGTGAAAACCTCTAACGTGACCAGACGGATCCGTGTGAAACCAGCAGAGAAAGGGCACACACTCAGTGACACGGACCTACACACACTGCATCCTGTCTGCACACACACACACACACTGCAGCAGTGGCTTTCCACTGAAGTGAATAACAGGAAAGTGGATGACATTGTTGAGAGGGCAGACGTCAGTGTGAGAGATATAGAGGGAAACCTGCTTCCTCACGGCTTACTTCAGGGAGCAGCGCTGGGGACGAGACACACACACACACACGCACGCACACGCACACACACACACATGCGCGCACACGCACACTCACACACACACACACACACACTCAGCGAGCACAGTCTGTCTCACACACACACACACTCAGCGAGCACAGTCTGTCTCACACACACACACACTCAGCGAGCACAGTCTGTCACACACACACACACACACACACACACACTCTAACACACACACACATCAGATACAACACACACACATATACACACACACACACACACACTCTAACACACACACATACACACACACACACACACTCTAACACACACAGGTCTTTGTTTAACTTCACTGTAAGTGTGTGTGTTACGTAATGAATTCACAGCTGATTTGATTCTGTCCGTCGTGTCTAATCAACACACTCCTTCATGAATGAATTTCAGTGTAAATCACCAGTAAAGTCATTCTGATGATTTTCAGATTCATGAAAATGTTAGTATTTTCACGTTAGTTTGTGCTCCTGATCGCAGCCGAACATTTGTGTTCCTTTAGTCAAACTGACGACACTGCATTAGATAACGCAGATTTTCATCTCATGACTATGTTTTCAAACACTTGCGTGTATCTGTGCGAGCGTTTTCTGCAGAGAGTCGAAGGTTTCTATTTATAACATGTTTTGGAAGTGTTGAGCATTGGAGCCAATCGCATGAACGCAGTGGACAGTCCGTTTTCTTTTTCATGCCGATAGCTACACACTGCAGTGTTTCTGAATTGACAGCCGTATTTAATTGTGGGATTGAATCTGAGAATGCAGTGATGCAGTGATAACCATGAATCAGATGCTGTGTGTCAGGATAAATCTGCATTGAGTCTTGCAGTGTAAATGCAAACTAACAGACCTGCTGCCTGTTCTAGTAATCTGTTCCTTTCTTCCTCAAAGAACTCGCTTTTTTGTTGCAATAATCACAACTTTTTGAAGGATGATCTGTATATCTTGCATATTTTTATATTTCTAAGTAAATATGATTTTAATTCATTTTGTGTTAATTTAGTAAAAAGCAGTAAATGATCCCTGAATGTGTCTAGGTTGCTTTCTTTAACTGTTAATTCAGCAGTGATCAGTTTGTATGTACTTTGTAATAATAGCCGTTCTTTTAGATCATGTCTTTTATGTCAAAAAATCAAATGCTAAAATATGTGTGTCTCTGCCGTGTGTGTGAGTGTGTGTGTGTGTGTGTGTGTGAGTGTGTGTGCGTACGTGTGTGTGAGTGTGTGTGTGTGTGTGTGTGTGTGTGTGTTTCCATTTCCTTCTCATGTTGTCTGTTTTGGGATGCTGTCCCGTGGAGGGATGGTCTCCATGGTAACCGAGCATCATCAGGGAGGATGCTGGAATCATGTGCTGCATTCATCATCTCTGTGATCCACAGATCATGCGAAGTCGGATCACTGAGTGTGTTTGTTCTTGACTGTCGTTTCAGAGCACGTTAACGGAGGTGCAGTTTGGACCAATGAAGCTCTATGAAGATCAGCTGCAGGTACCGGCTCTTCATCACTCATACTCCGTGTTTATACACTATGTTTAGAAGGGTTTCTGTAGTAACTCCACTAAACAGTGAGTGTGAACATGCAGAATATCAGGCTTCCTGCTCATTATGGTGTGTGTGTGTGTGTGTGTGTGTGTATGAGTGTGTGTGTGTGTGTGTGTGCATGAGTCTGTGTTCTATATTGGGAGTTTCATTATCGCTCATTAATTCTTCAAGCTAAATTTAGGAAGGTTGAGTGAATCCGACCTGACTCCTGTATCCTGAGGTTTCTGGAGCTCCCGTGAGAAGATGTGAATTATCGCTCCGTGAATCCTTCCACAGACGCGTCAGAATGATTCGAAAGGCCTGTAATGTGTAGAAACTCAGGAGCACAGAGTCTGGGGTTTGACAGGCGGCGTCACACAGTGCCCTAAAATCCCAAACTCAGTGACTCACAGTTCACTTCATTCACAGCCATACTCTACGAGCCAGTGAACTCCAGAACAATGTAGATAAAACACCTCTGGCTTAGTGTTCATTTAGCAATAGCGTTGAGTTAGCATTAATGTTGGGTTGGTGTTAGTGCTGGGTTAGCATTAGCGCTAGGTTCGTGTTAGCGTTTGTGTTGGCGTTAGTATTCGTTTAGAATTAGCGTTGGGTTAGCATTAATATCTGTGTTTCCATCCACCTATTTGTCTATGCATTTTGGAATATCACATAAAAAGATGCTGGATGGAAAATGCCAAGATGTGCGTTAAGTTCTAAAAATGTGCATAAACTTTGTGGAGTGTGGAAATTAGGGGTGCTCCGATCAGGATTTTTGAGGCCGATCACAGAAAGCAGTATCTGCCGATACCGATCACCGATACTGATCTTTTTAAAGCCTTCTTTTTATCATTTATAACTATTTATAGTGATACTCCAATCAGGATTTTTAGACATTTATTCAGGACCTGAATTTCATTTTTGAAAATGTGGGTAATTCCCCTCTTAGGTGTCTCTTGTGAGAGGGGA
>NW_015661403.1:140218-141601 GCF_001515625.1 Sinocyclocheilus rhinocerous | reverse complement strand
ACAACATTTATCCATTATTTTGATTTCAAATCCAAACATTGTCACTGAAAGTGCTTTTTCAGCATTGCAAATCTTTTTTTTACACAGTACAGTAATACAATCTATTATTATTGTTTGTGTGTGTGTGCTGCGAGTGTGCATGTGCTCAGTCTCCAGGAGAGCACGCGAACACTGGCCAAGAGTTAAAAAGTAATGCAATTTATAAACTTTAGTGACGATGTGACACTGCCTTGATTGTGCAAGTGACGATTCCTGTGTTAACTGTGCAGCGTGCAGCTCGCTTATAGACAGACGCGATGTGTGGTGATTCGAAGCCATTTGCGTATTTTGAGAGAGAGTGCGCGCGGTGATACACTCACGCTGTTTGTACGCCTCACACAAGGTTTACAAATTACTTTTTAGGTTATAAATAAAGTTATTTAATAACACACATTAAATAAAGAAATATGAAGACTGAGACGGTGCCACTGCATGTCGTGCCAAACCTCTCACAGCTGCGTCATCAGCATGAGATCTGTTTATGAGATCGTTCTTTATAGAGACCGCCGATCGATCATCCCAAAGCGATTATCGGCCGATAGTGATCGGTAGCTGATCAATCGGAGCACCCCTAATGGAAATATAGCTAATGTTGGGTTAGCATTAGCATTGGGTTTGTATTAGCGTTGGGTCAGCGTTAGCGTGAGGTTAGCAGTAAGTGTTGAGGTTCGTGCTGAGGTGTTGTGCCTGTGTTGCAGAGCTTTAATTACTGTTGGAAAGTGAAACAGTGATTTCCTTTTCCTGTTTTTGTCCTCCCAGCTGATCCCACATTCCCTCAGAACACACGCCGAGTGTCCGAGCCGTCCATCCACACAAACACAGTGTTTCATTCTTCTGAACCACTCCAGTGAATCAGCTCGTATTATGTTCCTGTTATTGATGGAAGTTGTTGTTGTGGCTGAATGTGTTTTTATCCAGCACTGTCTCACACTGATGACAGCTCTCTCTGTGTGTGTGTGTGTGTGTGTTGCAGGTGCTGTTAGTGTTTGCCAAAGACGATGCTCAGAGTCACAGCTTCTGCTGGGCGTGTGAACGCGCTGGTTTCAGGTGTAATGTGGCCCGAACGCCAGAAGCGGCGCTGGAGAGCTTTCAGGAGAAGAACCACGATCTGATCATCATCGATCACAGACATTCCAGATACTTCGACGCTGAAGCGCTCTGTCGGTACGTGTCGGAGTTTGGGGCTCATTCCACCACAGAGGAACAGAGAGGGTGAAGGGTCTGGAAACTGATCAAGACATTGACCTTCAAACCTAATGAAGCTGCATGCACTGTGAAATAAATGGTTTATTTGAAGTGCAAAGTTTAAATGTGACTCAAAACCGTCGGATCAGTTGTAATGTT
>NW_015661403.1:139071-139888 GCF_001515625.1 Sinocyclocheilus rhinocerous | reverse complement strand
TGTGTGTGTGTGTGTGTGTGTTGCAGGTGCTGTTAGTGTTTGCCAAAGACGATGCTCAGAGTCACAGCTTCTGCTGGGCGTGTGAACGCGCTGGTTTCAGGTGTAATGTGGCCCGAACGCCAGAAGCGGCGCTGGAGAGCTTTCAGGAGAAGAACCACGATCTGATCATCATCGATCACAGACATTCCAGATACTTCGACGCTGAAGCGCTCTGTCGGTACGTGTCGGAGTTTGGGGCTCATTCCACCACAGAGGAACAGAGAGGGTGAAGGGTCTGGAAACTGATCAAGACATTGACCTTCAAACCTAATGAAGCTGCATGCACTGTGAAATAAATGGTTTATTTGAAGTGCAAAGTTTAAATGTGACTCAAAACCGTCGGATCAGTTGTAATGTTTGGAAGCGTCAAACTAACCCCGTGATGTCACACAGTGACTCTCGACCGCTCGTACTGTACGTTCTCGGGTAACAATGTACCGCATTCTCAACGATAATTAGTTCAAGTGTAATTTAACCACAAGAAATTATGTCCACTGGAATCCCACTGTATGCAGTGTTCACATGGCCTGCTTGAAAATGTAAATGTTTTTTTGTACATTCATTGTGTTTCAGGTTTGGGTCTCAGAAATGCTGAAGTGTGTGTTGTTGTTGTTTCTAATCCTCATTTTATTAAATTTTTTTTCTCAGCTCAATTCGAGCCATCAGCTGCTCTCACAACACTGTGATTGTGGCTGTAGTGAAAAGGTTTGTGCCCAGACCTCTCTCTCTCACACACACTCATACACACACACACACACACACACACACACACACACAC
>NW_015661403.1:137743-138794 GCF_001515625.1 Sinocyclocheilus rhinocerous | reverse complement strand
GAACGAGCCGTTTTAGGTAGGCGTGGTTGACGCTTTTATAAAGAATATCTCTTTGGATTTGAGACTTTAGTCTTTGCAACTTTACAGATCTTCTTTATGCACCAAGAGCTTGTAACACTCCAAAGAGAAAGGAACAATTGTCAAAAAGAAGTCAAAAACTTTAATGACGCTCTAGTGTGTCTGCGCTTCATTCAAGATCATTATGAATCGAGGGTGTTTGTGTGTTTGTCGTCACAGCGATATGTGGAGAACTCCAACATGATGGCCTGTTATAACGAACTCATCCAGCTCCATCACGGAGAAATACGAGCTCAGATCAAACTCAGGTGAGACGCTCGTCTCTTCAGGACACTTGCAAGTGTTTGCTTTTGTCTTTTTGTCTTCATCATATGGACAGTCTCTCTGATGATACGCTGTGTGTGTGTGTGTGTGTGTGTGTGTGTGTGTGAGTAAGTTTGTGTCAGCTCAGCTTTTAATCAAATACTTTGTCCCTCCACATTAATCACAGCCACTGAGTTCCGAGTTCCACTGACTGTAATCTCTGATCTGAGCTTCACAGCGCAAACTGATCTCACCACAGGAGCGGTAGAAAGCGAGTTGGAAAGAGCGAGACGGAGGAACAGAGAGGGAGTGAAAAAGTACAATGCCATTGACATCAGCAGTGAAGATCAGAACATACAGGTACACACACACACACACACACACACACACACTCACTCACGCGTACACACACACACGTGTCTCTTCATTGAGGTTGAAGAACAAGTCAAATCAGACTCAGTAATCTCAGATACCAGCTCTAGAAGATCACTGAGACTGTGACTCTGGTTTGTCCACATGCTTCTGTCACAGTACGTCAATCCAGCGTACGAGTGCATCATGGGATACCAGCGTGGGGAACTGCTGAAGGAAAACACTGAAGTGCCTAAGAGTGAAAAAAACAAACCAGACCTGCTGGATAGCATCAGCTCCTGCATCCGCAGAGGGAAAGTGAGTCACACACACACACACACACACACACTCACACACGCACACACTGACACAGACATTC
>NW_015661403.1:136887-137616 GCF_001515625.1 Sinocyclocheilus rhinocerous | reverse complement strand
CTCTCTCACACACACACACTCACTCACACTCACTCTCACACACACACACGCACTCACTCACACACACGCACGCACTCTCACACACACACACACACACTCACGCGCACACAAACACACATGCACACACTTGCACACGCAAAGAAGAACGGAGACAGTGTGCAGCAGAATGTGAAGATGACGCCTGTCGTTGGACAGGGAGGGTGGGCAGCGTCTTTCTGCTTTAAAGTTTTACTCTGTTCCTTTAGAAAATCAAATGACTGATTTCAGCTTCATTTCAAAACGATCGTGTTTATTTTTATTTCTGAAGAAATGTAATTCAGCTTCCTGCTGGCCGAGGGTCAGGTGACTCTAGTTTGATCGTGTGTTGTTCACATGTTAATATGTCTGTCTCCGTCTCTCCTGTAGTAAAATCAGGCACTGTGTGTCTGTTAACAGGCCTTTAAATGACCATAACAAGGTAAGCAGACGTTCAGTCGTCCGATAGTGATACTGTGGTGTGTTTGTGTTGTGGTGATGTTTATGACTGATCTGTGTGTTTTGATCCAGACAGAAAAGTCCTGTGAGCGAGTCCAGGCCGAATCACAGACAGGTACCAGAGTCACAGTGTTTACACACGATCTGATGGTGTGATGGTCAGAGAGTAATAGATGCATGATATGCAAATCACCACTCAATTAAACTATAATCAGAGTGAGAGTGTGTGTGTGTGTGTGTGTGTGTGTGTGTGTG
>NW_015661403.1:134241-136787 GCF_001515625.1 Sinocyclocheilus rhinocerous | reverse complement strand
AGAGAGTGTGAGTGTGTGAGTGTGTGTGTGTGTGAGTGTGTGTGTGTGTGTGTGTGTGAGTGAGTCTTTGAGTGTTTGTGTGTGTGTGAGTGAGTGTGAGTGAGTCTTTGAGTGTGTGTGTGTGTTTGAGTGCTTGTGTGTGTGTGTGAGCTGTAGCTTCGCGTCAGGTGGTTCTTGCCTTCACGTCGTGCATTATCCCTTATGTATTCGCTCTTTAGCAGCAGTCTTTGTTTTCGTTTTGCGCAAGCTGCAACAGTTCCGTCCCGTTCCGTGTAACAGAAACACTCAGTTTAGCGGAACCTTTACGATTAATTAACCGTGACGTTTTAAAGCGCGGTTAATCGCGAAACCGGTTAATCGCTGCATCCCTAGTCGGCGCTGATAGCTTGTGGTTTGTGCTGTGCTTCCGGTGACCCGAGTTCGAATCCAGACTCATGGTCCTTTGCCGATCCTTTTCCCCTCTCTCTCTGCCCTATGCTTTCCTTTCGTATCTCCACTGTCCAATCAACAATAAAGGCATAAAATACCCCCAAAATATAACTTCATAAAAGAAATGAGCTTTATAAAACATGTCTCAGTCTGACAGCCATAAAACTCTCCCTGACTAACCCTTGACCTCTGACCCTGTGCTCAGGAGCATGTGAAGTGAAGGATGTTTTCAGATGATCTTGTGTTTAGCAGGAAGTTCTCAGAGGAGATACTCGTCTATGGCCAGAATCCACTCCATGACTATTGAAGCTCCCATCACTAAGGTACATTAGTGTGTGTGTGTGTGTGTGTGTGTGTTTTTGCAGGCTCATGTTAAAAAGTGGGGCATGTATGTGTGTGTGTGTTATTGTGGTTGTGTGGGCTCATGTTTTAATTCTGAAAATGTGTGTGTGTGTAGGTGATAAACATCATCAACGCGGCTCAGGAGAGTAGTCCGATGCCGGTGGCCGAAGCGCTGGACCGTGTGCTGGAGATCCTGCGGACGACAGAGTTATACTCTCCTCAGTTCGGTACTAAAGAGGAAGATCCTCACACCAACGACCTGGTGGGCGGATTGATGACTGTAAGTCTCTCAGCGCCTCTGTGTGTGTGTGAGAGTGTGTGTGTGAGAGTGTGTGTGTGAGAGTGTGAATTTGAGTGTGGGTGTGTGTGAGTGTGAGTGTGTGTGAGAGTGAGTGTGTGTGAGAGTGTGTGTGTGTGTGTGAGAGAGAGTGTGTTTGAGTGTGTATGAGTGAGTGAGTGTGTGTTTCCACAAAACGTAAGCAGAGGTCACCGCTTTATGACCTTTGACCCCATTTCCTGTTCCACTATTCACACCGTTTGTGTTCCAGAGCTGCACCACATCCCAAGTCACCTGACCACACCACTGTCCCTCAACGATATCCCACCATGCATTGCTCAGACGATGGAAAATGAAGACTCATGGGACTTTGATATTTTCAACCTGGAGTCAGCCACCATGAAGCGGTGAGACACACACACACACACACGACACACGCACTCACAAAACTCACGTGCATGCTCACACACATATACAAACACACATAGTACATCTCAACACAAACTCACACACACACACACTTCATTTCATAGCCTTCTAATATTTTTATATCAAGTTAATAATAATGACAACAGAAAAACACAAAACATACTAGAAAACTTGAACATTCTGTACTTTGTTTAGTGGTTTGTTTTGGTTGGTTGTGGTTTTTCCAGTTGAGTGTCTTGTTTCACTCACTTTGATTGTAGTATACTCCCATCTAAACACTCGTGAAGTGTAGATTCTGTACAGGTGTGTGTGTAACGTGACGCTCCTCAAGCCTCTCGGTGTTTATTTCCAGGCCTTTAACGTATCTGGGTCTGAAGATCTTCTCTCGGTTCGGTGTCTGTGAGTTCCTGAGCTGTCCGGAGGCGACGCTGCGCTCCTGGCTGCAGATCATCGAGACCAATTATCACTCCAGCAACTCCTACCACAACTCCACACACGCCGCAGACGTGCTCCACGCCACCGCATACTTCCTGTGCAAGGAGCGCGTCAAGGTGAACACACACACACACACACACACTCTCTCACATACACACACACACACACTCTCACACACTCTCTCATACACACACACAGACACCACACACGCAGACACATGCAAACACACACACGCGCAGACACATGCAAACACACGACACAAACACACGACACACGCAAACACACACACACACACTCTCTCATACATGCACACAGACACCACACACGCAGACATATGCAAACACACACACGCTCACACACACACGCGCAGACACATGCAAACACACGACACAAACACACGACACACGCAAACACACACACACACACTCTCTCATACATGCACACAGACACCACACACGCAGACATATGCAAACACACACACGCTCACACACACACGCGCAGACACATGCAAACACACGACACACGCAAACACACACACACACACACTCTCACACACTCTCACACACTCTCTCATGCATGCACAGACACCACACACGCAGACATATGCAAACACACACACGCTCACACACACAAG
>NW_015661403.1:122245-133376 GCF_001515625.1 Sinocyclocheilus rhinocerous | reverse complement strand
TGCAGCACATCTCCAGTCTGTCACATGTAATCAGGAATGTGAAACGCTTCTCGGTTGTTTCTGTCAGTGTGATGCTGACGCTGATTTCTCTCCTGCAGGACGGACTGCGCAGGCTATCAGGAAACGAGTACATCTTAGCCACAAAACGTAAGCAGAGTTCACCGCTTTATGACCTTTGACCCCATTTCCTGTTCCACTATTCACACCGTTTGTGTTCCAGAGCTGCACCACATCCCAAGTCACCTGACCACACCACTGTCCCTCAACGATATCCCACCATGCATTGCTCAGACGATGGAAAATGAAGACTCATGGGACTTTGATATTTTCAACCTGGAGTCAGCCACCATGAAGCGGTGAGACACACACACACACACACGACACACGCACTCACAAAACTCACGTGCATGCTCACACACATATACAAACACACATAGTACATCTCAACACAAACTCACACACACACACACTTCATTTCATAGCCTTCTAATATTTTTATATCAAGTTAATAATAATGACAACAGAAAAACACAAAACATACTAGAAAACTTGAACATTCTGTACTTTGTTTAGTGGTTTGTTTTGGTTGGTTGTGGTTTTTCCAGTTGAGTGTCTTGTTTCACTCACTTTGATTGTAGTATACTCCCATCTAAACACTCGTGAAGTGTAGATTCTGTACAGGTGTGTGTGTAACGTGACGCTCCTCAAGCCTCTCGGTGTTTATTTCCAGGCCTTTAACGTATCTGGGTCTGAAGATCTTCTCTCGGTTCGGTGTCTGTGAGTTCCTGAGCTGTCCGGAGGCGACGCTGCGCTCCTGGCTGCAGATCATCGAGACCAATTATCACTCCAGCAACTCCTACCACAACTCCACACACGCCGCAGACGTGCTCCACGCCACCGCATACTTCCTGTGCAAGGAGCGCGTCAAGGTGAACACACACACACACACACACACTCTCTCACATACACACACACACACACTCTCACACAACACACACACCACACACACAGACACCACACACGCAGACACATGCAAACACACACACGCGCAGACACATGCACACAAACACCACAAACACACGACACACGCAAACACACACACACACACTCTCTCATACATGCACACAGACACCACACACGCAGACATATGCAAACACACACACGCTCACACACACACGCGCAGACACATGCAAACACACGACACAAACACACGACACACGCAAACACACACACACACACTCTCTCATACATGCACACAGACACCACACACGCAGACATATGCAAACACACACACGCTCACACACACACGCGCAGACACATGCAAACACACGACACACGCAAACACACACACACACACACTCTCACACACTCTCACACACTCTCTCATGCATGCACAGACACCACACACGCAGACATATGCAAACACACACACGCTCACACACACACGCGCAGACACATGCAAACACACGACACACGCAAACACACACTCGCTCACACACTCACACACACATTCTCTCACACACACACAATCACACTCTCACACACGCACACACACACCACATACAAACACACACGACACGCAAACACACACACCACACACGCAGACACATGCAAACACACACACCACACATTCAAACACACGACACGCGAGCAAACACACGACACAAACACACACGACACACGCAAACACACACACACACTCTCACACACTCTCACACACTCTCACACACTCTCACACACTCTCACACACTCTCACACACTCTCACACACTCTCACACACTCTCACACACTCTCACACACTCTCACACACTCTCACACACTCTCACACACTCTCACACACTCTCACACACTCTCACACACTCTCACACACTCTCACACACTCTCACACACTCTCACACACTCTCACACACTCTCACACACTCTCACACACTCTCACACACTCTCACACACTCTCACACACTCTCACACACTCTCACACACTCTCACACACTCTCACACACTCTCACACACTCTCACACACTCTCACACACTCTCACACACTCTCACACACTCTCACACACTCTCACACACTCTCACACACTCTCACACACTCTCACACACTCTCACACACTCTCACACACTCTCACACACTCTCACACACTCTCACACACTCTCACACACTCTCACACACTCTCACACACTCTCACACACTCTCACACACTCTCACACACTCTCACACACTCTCACACACTCTCACACACTCTCACACACTCTCACACACTCTCACACACTCTCACACACTCTCACACACTCTCACACACTCTCACACACTCTCACACACTCTCACACACTCTCACACACTCTCACACACGCTCTCATGCATGCACAGACACCACACACGCAGTCATATGCAAACACACACGACACATGCAAACACATATGACATACGCAAACACACGACACACACGCAAACACACACACACACGACACACACACAAACACATATGCAAACACACACGACACACACGCAAACACACACGACACACGCAAACACACATGACATGCACACACCACACATGCAAACACACACGCAAACACACACACACCTTATTGGGACAATAAAGCCCTCCCTACACCTCCCCTAGCCCTACCTGATACTTTATTTTCAACTTTTTTATTATTTCCTTCATTTTTATTGAAAATAAACGCCTTTCTAATGTGATATGAGATTTGAAAAGGGAGAAAAAAAGTTCAGCAAAAGGCGGGTTTGAACTCGGGTTGATCGGGCTTTACCATCTACGCCACTGAAGTTGTTGATTGGCGATTGTCTTTTGTAGTGTTGACTCGCCCAATCACACGTTGTTGGGCGGAGTTAGTGTAAATAGCCTCTGCCAACAAGGCGGCCTATTTGCACTTAGAGTAAACAGACACTCCGATATAATATTGAAAATAGTGTTTTCACTGCAAAACATCACTAAATGCTGCAAATATCACAGCAATTTTTGAGAAAAGCTCAAACTTTTTGGGCTGCAAAAATCAGAAAGAAGCTCCATGAAATCCAGCTGGACTGATGAATCTCCATCAGTCATGACACAAACACATGATCGGTTCACGTGAAGGGGTTCTGCTGATCCGCACTTCATGCTGCTGTTTGTGTCCTGTTATTGTGTTTGTGTGATGTGATTTTGGCATGTGGTTTGTGAACATCTTTCACCACACAGCACTCAGCTGAAGTCATGTGACTCGCAGTTGTTTGACTAGCAGTAGACGTGATCGTCAGCGGATGCTAATGAAAGACGTGACTGTGTTAGCGCAGCGATCGCAGCTCGGTGTGGCTGCAGCTTCACTCTCCGTGTCTCTTTCTCAGCAAAGTCTGGACCCCGTAGACGAGGTGGCGGCTCTGATCGCGGCTGCCGTGCATGATGTCGATCATCCTGGACGGACAAACTCCTTCCTGTGTAACGCAGGAAGTGAACTGGCCATTCTGTACAACGACACAGCTGTGCTGGAGAGTCACCACGCCGCGCTGGCCTTCCAGATCACCACACGAGACGACAAGTGCAACATCTTCAAGAACATGGAGAGGTACGCGCTAAACTGAGCTTCTCTGTTTCACATGCTGTGATGAAGCGTTAGATGCGCTCCTGATGCAGATGAGGTGAACTGTGTGCAGCTGGACTGATTTTCCTCTTGTTTTAGCGCAGTGGTTGATTGACAGGTGAGCAGGTTCAGGGTGTGTGTGTTTGCAGTATGATGAGATCTCATTAGTGTGGTCTCAGTGATCGGATCTCAGAGCCTGTTTACATCCGTATCGATCAGATCACTAGGGGTGGAAGAAAAAATCGATTCGCCTAACTATCGCGATTCTTTTTAAAACGATTGGTTTATCTCAGAATCGATTTATATTTAATTATTTTACTTTTCCTAAGAGGTGGTCGGGAGGGTGAAATGTATATCGACTTGAAGCAGCAGCACGCAGACGATCAGCGTATGACATCATAGCACCGCGAGAGCGATTCGACAGCATGCGGAGCGTCTGCTCTCTGTAGCTCTCGCATGCGCAGTGCCGCTGCATTAGATGATGTCGTATGCGGTTCAAGCCGGCGCGAGAAAGCAAAACCATGACGGAGGATCAAACCTCTTCTTTCTGCAGCTTCACGTTTTGAATCCTAAGAGTGGAAACACTTAGGATTTTACACACTGCCGGGAAAACATAACTAAACATGACTAAAACCGTATGCAAAGTAACATAGTACTTTATTTGATTTCAGAAAGTATTTTTTTTCTACTCATTTTGTTGAACTTTTGACTATTATATTCATGTGCAAGTTCAGGGTTTTGGTACTTGAAAGGTATTTTAAAATATGCACTGTGTATGTGTATGCTCCTGTAATAAACGTTCAGAAAGATGTGATGCATTGTTTTTGTTAATAGGACTCATTTACAGTCTCTTTAAGGGTATAATCAAGTATTTTCCATTGTCTAGTCTTTAATAAGCGAACAAAATCACAATAAATTGTAATCTTGAATTGCAATAGTCAATTATCGCAATATATATTGAATCGGCAGATTAGCGTATCGTCCCAGCCCTACAGATCACCTGACACACACACACACTCACTCGCTCTCTCTCTCTCTCACAGGAACGAGTACCGCACGCTCCGGCAGGCCGTCATAGACATGGTCCTCGCCACTGAGATGACCAAACACTTCGAACACGTCAACAAGTTTGTCAACAGCATCAACAAACCGCTAGCAACACTGGAGGAGAACGGGGTTAGAATCACACACACACTCACTCTCTCACACACACACACACACACACACACACACTCACGCACACACACGCTCTCACAGACACACTCACACACACTCTCACAGACACACACTCACACTCACACACGCATACACACACACATACACACACACACAGATAAAACCATCACAGAGTTTTGTGTGTGTGCAGGTAAACGCTCTTTAAGGACCCAGAGAGTGTTGGGTTATTAATGAGGATGTCAGTATTCATTCTGGTGTGTGTGTGTGTAGGGTAATGGTGATGAGGACTCGGTGAAGAGCATCCTGACGGCTCCAGAGAACCGGATCCTGGTGAAGCGGATGTTGATCAAATGCGCTGATATCTCAAACCCATGCAGACCGCTGGAGCTGTGCATCGAGTGGGCCGGACGCATCTCAGAGGAGTATTTCGCACAGGTGTGTGAGAGTGTGTGAGAGTGTGTGTGAGTGTGTATGCGTGTGTGTGTGTTTGAGTGTGTGAGTGTGTGTGTATGAGAGAGTGTGAGAGTGTGTGTGTGTGTGTGAGCGTGTTTGAGCGTGTTTGAGCGTGTGTGAGCGTGTGAGTGTGTGTGAGCGTGTGTGTGTCTGTGTGAGTGTGTGTCTGTGTGAGTATGTGAGGATGTGTGTGTGTGCAATTCATATTTCTTCATTAAATAACTTATAAAGTAATTTGGGAACTTTCTGTAAGACATAACTTCACAAACAGCGTGAGTGAATCACCGCGCGCTCTCTTTCTCTCTCTTAAAATGCGCAAATGGCTTCGAATCAAGGTAATAATAGATGGCACTCGTGGAGGTAGTAAAACAAAGTTCTTTATGAACCGCAGGATTGCTTGTAATAATATTTAAATGCAAAAGGAAAGGCAGTAAAGCTGACTGTTTCTGTCAATGGTAAGTTTGTGATAACGTAAGAAAAGTAGTTTAAATGTTTTGACACTTGCTTGAGCAACTTAATATATAAATCTAGAAGTAAATGCAAAAGTAAAAAGCATTGAATAATGTGTTGCTTATATTTATTGTGTTTAAACATGTCTGTGAAAGATTGTATTACTGTACTGTGTAAAAAAAAAAAAAAGAATTGCAATGCTGAAAAAGCACTTTCAGTGACAATGTTTGGATTTGAAATCAAAATAATGTATAAATGTTGTGTTTGTGGTAAACAGCTGTGGATCAGTAGCGGACTCCTGTGTGAAAGCTGCTTCTGTAACACACATGGACTGCAAACACACTGCAAACGGAGTGTGTGTGAACCTCACATACAGCTCATGAAATCAGGCTTGTGCTGTGTGTAAGCTATTGTGTAACAATTACACGATTGTCAAAACAAAAATGCACTGCATGATCAAACATTTAGGTGAGATAACTATATATTTTTGAAAAATGTCTAAAAAATGCCCCCTGCACCCCTCAAATTAATAATCCCCCTCACCAGAAACACCTAAGAGGGGAATTCACCACATTTTCAAAAATGAAATTCAGGCCCTAAATAAATATCTAAAAATCCTGATTGGATCATCACTATAAATAATTCTACATGATCGTGGTGTGGTATCTGTGATGGTATCGGCAGATACTGCTTTCTGAGCACCCCTGTCTAAACCCAGCAAATCCAGAAACCGTGAGGCGCTGCAGGTTAGTGTGAGAGGAACTGATCAGCGAGTATAAACACAGCTGTGTCTCTGATTCACAGACGGATGAGGAGAAGCAGCAGGGTCTGCCGGTGGTGATGCCCGTGTTTGATCGCAACACCTGCAGCATTCCCAAATCCCAGATCTCCTTCATCGACTACTTCATCACCGACATGTTCGACGCCTGGGACGGTAAGAAACGATTCACTTCAACTAGATTCTTACTGCAATCTTTTAAAATGTAATCGTCTTTAATGAAGGTTGAGCTGAGGTGATGCTGCGCTCCCGTTTAATCCTCCTGTTTAAATCATTTCAGATCAAATACATGTTGAACATGTTGACTAATAATAATAATTATTATTTCTAAAGTGCCTTCTCTGTGTTTCTCACACACACACACACTCACACTCTCTCTCTCTCTCTCTCACACACACACTCACTCTCTCTCACACACACACTCTCTCACACACACACACACACACGTACGTGAGAGGATAAGTGGAGCTAACGTTTCATGGACGGAGGGAAAGCGTCTCTTGTGAAGAAACACTAGCGATCGGCTCGACTGCGTCAGAAACACACGTCTGTGGAGCACTATTTATTTTGGTCCAGCTGTTTTTGTTTTTTTAATCGTTAATAACTAATGATGAGAATCATGTTAGCTAATAAATACCCTCAGAATGAGAGATGATCTAAACGCCAAAGGTGATTAACACGAATGATGATGTTGTATTTAAAATCTGCAGACTCAGAAGGAAGCGTCACGTTTTTATTTTCGCGAGCATCTGTGAAGACTTGCTTTTCCTCCAGAGATGTTCTGTGTGGTCATCTACTGACGAGACTGCTGCCTTATTTTATACGCTCTCTTTATACGGTGACGGACTTCTGCGGTTTTTAACATGCTCACGTTATATGAAGTAAATCTCAGTATTTTTATAGATGATCAGTTTTACACTGGACTCCTCGGGGAGGGATGATCACTCATTCTTCATGTTGTTCAGCCGTCTGCAGACCGCCGGAGTCTCTCTGCATCAGGCTTCTGTTGATTGGATTCAGTCTGCGTTTCTGGGCTCAGACGGATGATTTATCCTTCAGCTGAATATATGATTTCTGATGTGATCCTCTTCCTCCGAATCACTTCAGCCCGGCCGCACTTCACTAGTCTCACAAATGAGATTATATTTTGTATTTAGGACCATTATGATTTTTTGCGTCGTGACATTGTTTTCATGATGAATTACCTCTTCTTCAGATTCCTCTTTAAATTCTCATCTGTAATGTCAAAAGGGGTTATTTAAATTGTAAAGTATTTCTACATCATTGTAGTATTTGTTGTACTGCCCTTTTTGATTTAATAAAAAAGCTATTTTTTATTGTAAAGCAGAACTACACAATAATAAAACTACCGTCCAGGTGAGACTCGGGTGACAATTTGTGCTCGATTGTCACAAAATAACAGAATCCAGGAGTGTTTTATACAGCGAGGCGTGAGCTGACGTGTGTGAGATGCGCGTGTGTAGAGCGTGTAGAAGCGTGTAGAGCGTGTTTGGTTCGTGGTGAATCAGCAGCTGGGGAGCTTCAGGACTGCTGCTGCTGCTGCTTCTGTGTTTCAACATGTCCCAAGTAATAGATGGAAAAATAGATATTCTTTGTTTAATCCAATTACATACTTCAGTCCAAAACGAATTAACCAGATAACAATGGGAAAATACGTGTTCAACAGAATTGACAAATATTACAATCCACATTAAATCTTAATCTCAGAAATTCCTTCGCAGGATAAATATCGTACACAATGTTAAAGTGCACTTCTTTATATTCTGGTGGAAGAGGAAATAACTGATATTTGTATCTGAATTCATGAACTGATTTCCTATTTAGATGTTGAGAAATATAGCTCCTTCTTATTGGACCAGGACAGCTTTCCTGCACAAGACAGTTTCTTATAAACTTATTAAAACACTTCATCTACTACATCTATTTTGCCTAATTTAAGATCCAAAATCTTGGGAATGATAGTGGAGTATGTTAAAATCCCCTTTAACGTATTAAGGAATACTTTTCAAATAAACTTTTTCCTCACACTTAAAATCAAATTTAGTGCAGAAATCATAATAATTAAAAAAGCAGCCATTCTTATCCATAATGTGCAGCACTGACCAAATACCTCTCTGCCACCAGTCCTCCAAAAATAAAGATTTTCTTTGAAATAAAATACAACAATTATTCCATAAGGAAACATTATGAGGACTGAAGTTATGTTTAAACAGCATTTTCCAATACAAGAGGACTTGTTTATGAAAATCCGACAGTTTCAGTGGAATTTTAGATATCTCAAAGTCACATTGTAAAAAAAACTTTATACCTCCAAATTTTTTAAACAAACTGGATGGAATTGCAAACCAGTATGAATGCTCATTTCTAATAAAAGACTGAAGCCATTTAAGTTTAAGTACTCCATTCATAATATCAAAATCTATTGCCTTTAACCCACCATCCTCATATTCTCTTATTATATCATTTTTCCTTATATAGTGATACTTTTTCCTCCAAATGAAATCAAAATTAAGTTTATTAATTGCTTTTATCTTTCTGGAAGAAATTGGCAATGAAAAACCTGGGTAAATTAATCTAGAAAGACTTTCAATTTTCGATAGTAATATTCTCCCGAAAATTGTTATATCTCTCTGTAACCAAGAGTTCATAATTGATCTACAATTTTCAATTTTTTTGTCAATATTTAACATTTCAATTCTCTCTACATCTTTTGAAATTGTGATACCTAAATATTTCACCTCCTTCTTTATTGAAACATTATATAATGAGGTTAAAGGGAGCTCGTGAATAGCCATCAATTCACATTTCGAAGTATTTAGCTGTAATCCTGATGCTTTGGTAAAACACTTTACAGAATGAAGTGCTAATGGGATTTGCATATGATCTTTTAAAAAAAGGGTTGTATCGTCAGCAAGCTGACTTATAACAAAATGGTGTTCCATAAAATTAATACCAGCGATATTCTCATTTTTAACTAGAATGGCTAGCAGTTCCGCAACCATAATAAATAACAGAGGTGAACTCCCACAGCCTTGTCTTATGCCCCTGTTCACCTGAAATCTTGGACAAGTTCCCTTGGGAAGAGCCACTGAACTATTAATGTCATTGTAAAGCATTTTGATGATATTTATAAATTTTGGCCCTATTTTGCCTAATTTAAGATCCAAAATCTTGGGAATGATAGTGGAGTATGTTAAAATCCCCTTTAACGTATTAAGGAATACTTTTCAAATAAACTTTTTCCTCACACTTAAAATCAAATTTAGTGCAGAAATCATAATAATTAAAAAAGCAGCCATTCTTATCCATAATGTGCAGCACTGACCAAATACCTCTCTGCCACCAGTCCTCCCAGAATAACATAATACACTATTATTCCACAAGGAAACATTATGAGGACTGAAGTTATGTTTAAACAGCTTTTTCCAGTACAAGAGGACTTTATGAGAATCCGACAGTTTCAGATTTCTCAAAGTCACATTGTAACAAAAACGTTATACCGCCAAATGTTTTAAACAAACTGGATGGAATTGCAAACCAGTATGAATGCTCATTTCTAATAAAAGCCTGAAGCCATTGAAGTTGAAGTACTCCATTCATAATATCACAATCTATTGCCTTTAACCCACCATCCTCATATTCTCTTATTATCTCAGGTTTCCTTATATGAAATCAAAATCAAGTTTATTAATTGCTTTTATCTTTCTGGGAGAAATTGGCAATGAAAAACCTGGGTAAATTAATCTAGAAAGACTTTAAATTTTCGATAGCAATATAATGTTCAGATTTCTCCCGAAAATTGTTATATCTCTCTGTAACCAAGAGTTCATAATTGATCAACATTTCTCTATTTTAGAGCCAGGCGTGAGCCGCTGTCTGTGATCGATTGCTTCTGTCTCAGCATCTGCTGTGTTCCGATGAGCGGGAGAAATGCTTCTATACAACACAAGTATTCGCTAATATAGTCTGTTTTTCCACTTAGAAGCTTATTTTATGCACCGAATTTCTTGATAAATAAATAAAATTAATGGTTAAAAATGCACTTTAGAATCGATATTTTGATGTGAGGATCAAGTAGTCGAGCCCTAAATAACCCGGATTCTGCTGCGCGTCTGTCTGCGGCGTTACGGTACAGAGACACGACGCTGGCGAAGACCTATATTTCAGCGGTTATTAATTAAATGTGCCCCAAAACAGGAAAAAACTATTAACAAGCATATTAATATTGGACATTATAAAAGATACAGTTATAGTATGTTCGAATATTATACTGTGGAGTTTTCCACAAAAATAAAGTCTGTTAAAATACATTATAACACTGATTATTGCCTACTTTTTTTCTACATGCATTATTCAAATTCCTTTAGAGTTAACATGAACATTTCTATTCATACTTCTTCAGAACGCCCAAGACTCTGTCTGTGTCGGCTTTCACCAGATTTTACTGTAGAACTTGAGAGAAAATGAATAGAGCTGGACAGTGGTGGATGAAGTACACAAATCAAGTACTTGAGTAAAGTACAGATCCGTATTTAATAAAATATTACTCCAGTAAAAGTTCTCAGTTTTCAATTTTACTCGAGTGAAAGTACAAAAGTGCTTGATTTTTCATGTACTTAAGTAAAAAGTACCGATAGATGAATGATTATCTTGCAGTTTTATATAGGCTACTTT
>NW_015661403.1:109745-119745 GCF_001515625.1 Sinocyclocheilus rhinocerous | reverse complement strand
CACACACACACACACACTCACTCACTCACATACACACTCACTCACTCACTCACACAGAGAGGTGTGTATAAACTAGGGCTGCCCCCTAATAATCGACTAACTGTTAGCTGACGAGAAGAGGCTTGGTCGACCAAAATTTTATTAGTCGCTTAGTTGTGGAAATTATAATTTTTTTTAATCCCCAGGCAAAGTCACGCAGTCCGTGATGGCTGGTCTTTGTGGTAATACTGTACAGTACATCAGGCAGAACATCCAAACACTTGCCTATCATTCATCAACCTCAAATATGGCTTATCATCTGAAATATGTTAGTAGCAGCAACTTTACATGGCCGCTCAATCTGATGTTAACCAAGAGAAATGTGCTCTGTTCAAGTGTCTGTGTGGAGCTGAACAGTAGCTCACTGCAGACAGATGGAGGCTCACTCGATGTTAAAATACTCCTCATGTTTGCTCATACAGATAAGAGTAATACATCTCTGTAAAGACTCTACGTTTCTTTTTTGTGCACTCACAATAACAAAACAGAAGAGCAAACAGGATGCACTTTCGGTCTCTGTGAACTTGAGCGCAAAACTCCGTGTATACTTGCCTTTATATGAAAAATATATCTATAGAGAGCGAAATGTCTTTCAAATGATCCCATTCAAATTGAAAAAAATTCCCAGATTATGTAATCCGTATGAAATGTGCATACAGGCGCATCACAACTGTGGAGATGAGTCCGTGTCGCCGAGTTCATCTCTTAAACCGAAAACACTAGTTTATCAGCACATTATTAAAATGTTAATGCAGCCTCCTTACCGTTTTCCCCTGACACATTCATAATCATTACTTCTGCGGTGTGCTGTGGCAAGCTTTATGCATGCGCTTGAGCGCTTATTAGGCAATGCAGGCAATTAAAGGCTCATTATGATTTAAATGGTTTATTAATAATAGTGCGACTAGTCGACTAATGCTTCAAATGAACGACTACTAGTCGACCAGAAAAATCCTTAGTCGAGGGCAGCCCTAGTTTAAACACAATAACGACTTGTACTCTTGAAGCTGAAGTGAAGAATGAGCTGATGAAGTCTCTGATCTCCCTGCAGCTGAAGAACAGCTGATGATGAAGATGATGAAGACTCCAGCAGGAGGAGATTCATCAGATGAGGAGGAGCGCATGCGCAGCGGGAATAAGAGCTCTATCTAAACGCATGTCTGCGCAGAACTGCAGCACCACAGACTTTATTTGATCACATGTTTTACTGGCAGGACTGCTGTGTAACTGTTCCTATGGAATAATAAACGAAAGAAACTCCACACAGATGCTGGCTGTGGTTTATTCAGCTCTAGATCAGTTGAGATCTAAGTCCTGTTCGTGGGCTCAGGGCGGCGCGGTCAGTCCGGTGCGGAGCGTCAGCGCTCCGGGGTTATCCAGCGCGAAACACGGCTGAACGTAGTGCAGGAACTGACAGCTGAAGGTGTAGAGGTGCTGCCGCAGCGCTGCGTTGTAGAAGGACAGGATCCCGCGGGTGTAATCGAGGAACACACCGATCCGCAGCGGCTGCACTGTGATGCGGATGTCTGGCGTCCAGCCGTTGTGCAGGAACTCGTATTTGTGCCTGCAGGAGGAGAGAAGCCTGAGCGTTCAGATAGACTCTAGATAGACACGAATACCTCACCATTCCCCCTCATTCATGCTATAGGACCTTAGTGAAAACATGATGAGCTCACAGATGCAGTGTTGACAAGTCTGCCGTTTTCCTGCAACATTGGTTTACTTTAACAGTGTTGTCACGGGTTGTTTTTCATGTCGTTGAGTTGAAGCGACCCCAATAACGTGATATTTAGCCCCGCCTGTCATGCTAATTGTACCGGGGAACCCCATTTAAAAAAACGTGTATTTTACCCCTTGGCAGGGTTGGGCAAAGATGCATCAAAATGTATTTTAAAATAAAATACCAAATACTTTAATTTTAAGTGTATCAAAATAAACTACAAAATACAGCAGCCACACCAAGTATCAAAATAAACTACTGTATTTTAAAAATACTAAAAAATACTTTTACAAGGGAGCATGAAATTTCTTCACAAACCTTCCATCAATTGGCCTATTTGATCTCTCTCTTCACCAATACACTGATGTTTGTGAACAAGTGAACAATGTTTGATAGCAACAGCTTTTCTCTACGAGTCATGCAATAAATCTGACATAAGCAACCAGTTAACAGATCAGATATTCACATATCCCTGTGATCTCCCAGATGAAGGTTAGTTTTTTTACAGTTTGCGAATGACTCATAATTGTATCCTCATTTAATTACTTGGTGTTTGGTAACAAAGGGCCTACTGTGCATCAGCAGCACTGACTCAGTGACAAACAAGTCATTCATAAGAAGACAACTGATATACAGGAATTCATAGCAACTAGTTTCTAACTACTTTAATCATTTGATTGTTAGTCATAAATATAATAATATATTATGTGTCAGGCAGTCATTCATGCAATGGTATGCAAAATCATGATCCTATTTAAACAGCTACTTCAATTAGGGTACAATATTCATAAATCAAATATTTATTTATCAATCACTGGACACCTATTTGGAAGTTGAAAGCAAACACTTTAGCATTACAACAATTATTAAATGATCAATATGTTTTGATTTTAAATGTAGCCAGAAACGTAATCAGAAAGTAGCAACAGAAATTGTCAAGGAGTATTAACCCAACTCCAGCCACTGAATTATACACTTATAATAAGTGCACTTGCACCAAGCACATCACATTCTATTACACATTCATCCAGGCTTCTTTTTGAATGAATGAATAATTTCTGCCCACTAAAAGCTGCACGGATATAAAGAAAACTCCTTCAATTAAATTCAGTTTAGCAGATAACCACATCACCAAGTAGAGGCAAAGGGGTTCAAAGCAACTTTTTGCACAATATGAAATCATAGACAAGGTGAAATAATATTGTACTAATAACAATTATAAAATAATAATAATAATAATAATAGGTAACAACCTAAGCCTTTTTAACCTCACAAGGGCATTACTTAAGGAAAATGACCATAGTAACAGAGAGCGAATAGATTTGCAACAGTGTCAACATTGTCGCTAATTTTGACAAATAATTGAGGAAAAGAAAAAGTCAAATACTGAAATGAAATTTAGAGAGAAAAAATCTGAACATATTAAGACTGACATGGAAATTAAAGAAAATAGCAATTACAAGAATAGAAAATTAAATTTCAGATAGTATCGCCGTTATTAGAAGTTTTTAACAGGTGATTGAAAAGAGGCCTCCAGGAAGCATCAAACTGATCTATATTTCCAGAAATACTATATCTAAGTCTTTCCACATGCAGGGTGGAGGAGAGTTCTGACAACCAAGTTTTGAATAGTGTCTTCGACTTTTTCTTCCACACGCAAAGAATAGATTTTTTTGCAATCATCATACCATACTGTATAGGCAGTCGGAAAGCATGGCTAAGACGCTGCAAGGAAGCTGACCAGCCAAGAACAGCAGCCGCAGGATCTAAAGGAAGATGTTTGGCCTAGTTTTGAGTAGCAATTGAGCGGGTGTTGTTGCGAAAATCTGCCAACTCTGCACAAATGGCACACAATAGTAGGGTTAGTGTCTCATATTTCAGTGATTTCAATTGTTTAAATGTTTACACTTAGTAATTTTAAAGCGCAAGTGCCGCAGGCTGAGTAACGCGCTTGCAGATGCACGTGTTGCATAGCACAAATGTTTAAAGTAAACATTTTAATGCTTTCGCCCATATTCCAAGAGAAATGCACTTTCATTGTTTGAACCGTTTGCTGTGGTTCTGCGAGGCGACGCACCTGGACGGTGTGAGGATGTGTCTCATGCACCAGGACGTGTTGTTCCCGCCCAGGTACGAGTTGCGCTGTGTGTCCTCGTATGCCACGCCCACGCGGAACTCTGCGCTCTCGTCCACATCGATCTCCCAGTAATACTGGCCTCTGATGGGCACCAGGTCACCCAGAACCGCCACGCACCTGCAAGAGACACAGTGTTAGCGGCTCCGACCCGACCCGACTGACCCGCTGCTGCCTCACCTGTTGAAGGTGTTGTCGCTGAAGGTCATGTGACTGATGGGAAGATCTTCATCCAGGTAGAACATGGTGAGGCCGTCGGTTGACAGCGACAGGCTTGGATGCGCTGTGTCTTCCAGCAGTTGGAAGAACGTACCTGTACTCACACACGTCACACACAAGTGTTCGTCAGGTGCGTTCATATTTAAACAGGGAATCATCTCAGTTATCGGCAGTGAAGTACGGAGAGCCACAAGGATCTGTCCTAGGTCCACTGCTATTTTCGATATACATGTTGCTCCTTGGTAATATTATTAGGAAATGCGGGATTAGTTTCCACTGTTATGCTGATGATACTCAACTATATATCTCAACAAGACCAGATGAAACTTCTAAATTATCTAAGCTAAGGACATGAAAGGTTCAGTAGACTTTTTGCTTTAAATGAATGGTTATTGTCATGGTGTAAAGAACAGAAACTGCTCTTTGTTAATAATTGGAATCTTTTCTGGGAGCGTCCTAGGCTTTTTCGCGCTGATGGCCTGCACCCCAGCAGAGTCGGAGCGGAACTCATGTCGGACAACATCTCCAGGACGCTACGCTCCATATGACTAGTAAGTCAAATCTCAAATAACTGCCCTGATGACTTTTGTTCTACCCGCTTAAATGATAGAAGTACTTGTGCTGTCCAATCTATAAAGACTGTGTCTGTTCCCCGAATAGTGAGGTCAAAATATAAATTTAATGCAGGATCTAGAAAAAATCTTATCGTGATTAAACCAGAAAAATGTAAAATAAATGAACAAAAACAATTTTTAAAGTTTGGGCTCCTAAACATTAGATCACTCTCACCCAAAGCAGTTATTGTAAATGAAATGATCACAGATAATCGTTTTGATGTACTCTGCTTGACTGAAACCTGGCTAAAACCTAATGATTATATTGGTCTAAATGAGTCTACTCCACCAAGCTACTGTTATAAGCATGAGCCCCGTCAGACTGGTCGTGGCGGCGGTGTTGCAACAATATATAGTGATATTCTCAATGTTACTCAGAAGACAGGATACAGGTTTAACTCATTCGAAATACTTCTGCTTAATGTTACACTGTCAGATATGCAAAAGAAATCTATTGTATCTCTTGCTCTGGCTACTGTGTATAGACCACCAGGGCCATATACAGATTTCCTAAAAGAATTTGCAGATTTTCTCTCAGACCTATTGGTTACTGTTGATAAAGCGCTAATTGTCGGAGATTTTAACATTCACGTTGATAATACAAATGATGCATTAGGACTTGCGTTTACTGACCTAATAAACTCTTTTGGAGTCAAGCAAAACGTCTCCGGGCCCACTCATCGTTTTAATCATACGCTAGATTTAATTATATCGCATGGAATTGATCTTACTGATATAGATATCGTACCTCAAAGTGATGATGTTACTGACCATTTCCTTGTATCGTGCATGCTGCGTATTACTGATATTAACTATATCGCTCCGCGTTATCGTCTGGGCAGAACTATTGTTCCAGCCACCAAAGACAGATTCACAAATAACCTGCCTGATTTATCTCAACTGCTCTGTGTACCCATAAGTACACATGAACTAGACGAAATGACTAGCAACATGGGCACTATCTTCTCTAATACATTAGAAGCTGTTGCCCCCATCAAATTGAAAAAGGTTAGAGAAAAACGTACTGCGCCATGGTACAACAGTAATACCCATTCTCTCAAGAAAAAAACTCGTAGTCTTGAGCGCAAATGGAGAAAAACTAACTTGGAAGTTTTTAGAATTGCGTGGAAAAACAGTATGTCCAGCTATAGACAGGCTCTAAAAGCTGCCAGGGCCGAGCATATCCACAAACTCATAGAAAATAACCAAAACAATCCAAGGTTTTTATTTAGCACAGTGGCTAGATTAACAAATAACCAGACGCCACCCGACCTACATATTCCCTCACAGTTTAATAGTAATGACTTTATGAATTTCTTCACTGATAAAATAGATAACATCAGAAATACAATAACAAATGTAGATTCTACAGCGTATAATACTTCAGCTTCATTCATCGCACCAAAAGATAAACTGCAGTGCTTTACAATTATAGGACAGGAAGAGCTAAATAAACTTATCACTGCATCTAAACCAACAACATGTCTGTTAGATCCTGTACCCACTAAATTACTGAAAGAGTTGTTACCTGTAGCAGAAGAACCGCTTCTCAATATTATTAACTCGTCGTTGTCTTTAGGTCACGTCCCAAAACCATTCAAGCTGGCGGTTATTAAGCCTCTTATTAAGAAACCACAACTAGATCCTAGTGAACTGGCAAATTACAGACCCATCTCAAATCTTCCTTTTATGTCTAAAATTTTAGAAAAAGTTGTGTCTGCTCAATTGCGCTCCTTCCTGCAAAAAAATTATCTCTATGAAGAATTTCAGTCAGGTTTCAGGCCCCACCATAGCACAGAAACTGCACTTGTTAAAATTACAAATGACTTGCTTCTTGCGTCAGACCAAGGCTGTATCTCATTGCTAGTTTTACTTGATCTTAGTGCTGCGTTCGACACTATAGATCATGACATACTCATAGATCGATTACAAAACTATACAGGTATTCAAGGGCAGGCTTTAAGATGGTTTAGATCCTACCTGTCCGATCGCTACCACTTTGTTCATTTAAATGGGGAGTCATCTCGATTATCACCAGTAAAATATGGAGTGCCACAAGGATCTGTCCTAGGTCCTCTGCTATTTTCGATATACATGTTGCCCCTTGGTAATATTATTAGAAAATACGGGATTAGTTTCCACTGTTATGCTGATGATACTCAACTATATATCTCAACAAGACCAGATGAAACTTCTAAATTATCTAAGCTAACAGAATGTGTTAAATTTAAAAGATTGGATGACCAATAATTTTCTCCTATTAAATTCGGATAAGACAGAGATATTACTTATTGGACCAAAAGACAGTACACAGAATCTCTTGGATTACAATTTGCAACTAGATGGATGTACTGTTACTTCCTCTACAGTCAAAAATCTGGGTGTTATATTAGATAGCAACTTGTCTTTTGAAAATCATATTTCCCATGTTACAAAAACAGTATTCTTCCATCTTAGAAACATTGCCAAGTTACGAAATATGTTACCTGTTTCTGATGCAGAAAAGCTAGTTCATGCATTCATGTCCTCTAGACTGGACTATTGTAATGCACTGCTATGTGGTTGTCCTGCATCTTCAATAAACAAGCTACAGGTGGTCCAGAATGCAGCGGCTAGAGTCCTTACCAGGTCAAGAAAATATGATATTACCCCAATTTTACAGTCTCTGCGCTGGCTACCTATTAAGTTCCGTATCATTTACAAAATATTATTACTTGCCTATAAGGCCCTTAATGGGTTAGCTCCTGCGTACCTAACTAGTCTTCTACCACGCTACAATCCATCACGCTCCCTAAGGTCGCAAAACTCTGGACTTTTGGTAGTACCTAGGATAGCAAAGTCCACTAAAGGAGGTAGAGCTTTTTCACATTTGGCTCCCAAACTCTGGAATAACCTTCTGGATAACATTGGGGGTTCAGACACAAGGTAACTAGGAATTACACAAGCTTCAGTCTGGATCCAGCCCTTACGAAGATCTGAGAAGAGATTATGCCTACCCCTCAGAGGACCTCAGATGATGCCAAAACTGAATCAACATCCAGAACTACCAAACTTTGCTATAAGTTTGATTGCAAAATATAAGCATTGCTGTTAAGTGTTGACTGTCTGTTTGATTACATGACATTAACTAACTGCATGATATGGACATCAACTTGACATAGTCACCACTGATAAGCTACTCCTAAATATAATGTAGAAACTTGAATTTTCTGTAAAGCTGCTTTGCAATAATTTCTATCATGAAAAGGGCTATACAAATAAACGTGGATTGAAGCTTGAACTGAATGTCAGGTGTTGTGGGAACCTGTGGTGGAGACGGTGATGGGCTCGCTGCGGTCGCTCGGGCCGCCGATGTTCACGGCTCTGATGTGGATGATGTAGTGCTTCCAGGGCTGCAGCTGCACCAGACACTCGCAGGACGGGATCGCCACGACGGACCTGCCGGAAGAGAGCGGACGCTTCACTGCCTTCATCTCAAACAGGTGATCAGATGGATCTCCAAATCTGCACTGAGCGCTTCGGAGCACCAGCGTTCGCAGGTTAGTGACATTATTTGGAGATTAGTTGGTTTAGCTAGTTAGTTACCCACTAGCCCCGCTGTTATTCTGCTCTGTTTTCTGTAATATAATCAGGACTGGGTTTGGACAGACTGACCCTGTCTCTGCTGGTTTGTACTCTCATTTAAATTTTTTCTTACACAACTCTGCTACAGAGGAGAACTGAGCCTGGTTTCTCCCAAGGTTTTTTCTCCATTCTGACACCGATGGAGTTCTGGTTCCTCTTGCTTAGTTAGTTGGGGACACTTAATTTCCAGCGATATCGTGGACTTGATTGCACAGATACTATTTAATCTGAACTGAGCTTGACGATGATGACATCACTGAACTCAACGATGAACTGCCTTTAACTGAACATTGAGTGTTTACTATTGTCCTTCTGCATTATTGACGCACTATTTTCCTATTTTGATGCTATAAAGCTGCTTTGACACCATCTGTATTGTTAAAAGCTCTATATAAATAAAAGTGACTTGACTTGTCTGGAAAGTATCCAGCCATGTAATATGAAAAATATGAGATGAGAGATGCACTACGAGGAAAACATCCTGGCTTTTCCCAAACTTAATTCACCTTTGAAGGAAACTGAAACTGAAACAAGTTTCTTGTATCTTCTTTGATAAATGTCTCTATTTTTCATATTAGATGGCTGGATACTTTACGGCCAGCCCTTGTATGTGCGTTGATCAGTGTTTTGACTTGATATTACATTGAATACAGACTAAATTATCATGATATAAATTGTGATTGTGTCGTTTCAGGAGACTTGGAATATGGAGTCACACTATCTTTCTTCTTTTTGCAGCTTTGGGTCCCACTGACTCATAATATGAGCTGAAACATTCTTCGAAACATCTTCTCTGTTGGGCAGAAAGTGGTACGGTTTGGACGATGTGAGGGTGAGTACATGATGCCAGAACACTCATCTCTGGACTCATTCTGAAGTTTGTAATGAAGCTCACTGACTCTGTGGCGGAGCAGCCGCCGTCTGCGTGGGTCCGGTGAAACTCCAGCGTGTACGACTCCACCGGGTTGGTGTTTCCAGAGTCCCAGCGGATCAGTGCCGCGTCCAGGCTGCTCACGCACTGCCGCGGCTTGAGAACCGGAGGAGAGGGAACTGCACACACACACACAGCGTTACACACTCGTCCACTACAGCGGCTCTGCAGATGAGCGGCACGTACCCGTCATGTAAACGGCCCTCTCGCTGGCAGGGCTGATGCCTGTGGTGTTGGTGGCTGTGACCCAGAGCTCATACTGAGCGTTAGGAAGCAGATCAGACACGGTGCAGTGCGTCTCCTTCACCTTCAGCTGAGACACTGCAAACACACACAGAGCTGACTGGACACGTGTGTGTGAGTGAGCAGCTCCAGTCCTGCAGAGTTCAGCTCCACACACACTCCTGGATGTTTCTATTAAAGGGGTCATGAACTGAGAAACCAAAATTCTCTTGATCTTTTGACATAAAAGGTCATTGTTCTATAAAAACATCCTGTAAGTTTCAGAACCCAAAACTTTGTTGTTAGTCTAAAAACAGCTTATATTGAAGCCGATCTGCCAAAACCACAGCTTGTGGAATGTTCCTATCTATGATGTAATAGTGTGGATAAGCGCCGCCTCCGCAGAAGATCAACGCCTGCTTCTACATCGCTGCCTGTTTAGCTCCGCCCACCGATTCTACAGCGCTGCCTGTTTAGCTCCGCCCACCGATTCTACA
>NW_015661403.1:100094-108171 GCF_001515625.1 Sinocyclocheilus rhinocerous | reverse complement strand
CGTTTTCTTCACTACTTATCTAATACACTGGCCTATAGAGTGGCTGATCTTTAAATAGCTCACTCATTAAATAGCTCATAGAAACATTGCCAAGTTACGAAATATGTTACCTGTTTCTGATGCAGAAAAGCTAGTTCATGCATTCATGTCCTCTAGACTGGACTATTGTAATGCACTGCTAGGTGATTGTCCTGCATCCTCAATAATCAAGCTTTATATTACCCCAATTTTACAGTCTCTGCGCTGGCTACCTATTAAGTTCCGTATCATTTACAAAATATTATTACTTGCCTATAAGGCCCTTAATGGGTTAGCTCCTGCGTACCTAACTAGTCTTCTACCACGCTACAATCCATCACGCTCCCTAAGGTCGCAAAACTCTGGACTTTTGGTAGTACCTAGGATAGCAAAGTCCACTAAAGGAGGTAGAGCTTTTTCACATTTGGCTCCCAAACTCTGGAATAACCTTCTGGATAACATTGGGGGTTCAGACACAAGGTAACTAGGAATTACACAAGCTTCAGTCTGGATCCAGCCCTTACGAAGATCTGAGAAGAGATTATGCCTACCCCTCAGAGGACCTCAGATGATGCCAAAACTGAATCAACATCCAGAACTACCAAACTTTGCTATAAGTTTGATTGCAAAATATAAGCATTGCTGTTAAGTGTTGACTGTCTGTTTGATTACATGACATTAACTAACTGCATGATATGGACATCAACTTGACATAGTCACCACTGATAAGCTACTCCTAAATATAATGTAGAAACTTGAATTTTCTGTAAAGCTGCTTTGCAATAATTTCTATCATGAAAAGGGCTATACAAATAAACGTGGATTGAAGCTTGAACTGAATGTCAGGTGTTGTGGGAACCTGTGGTGGAGACGGTGATGGGCTCGCTGCGGTCGCTCGGGCCGCCGATGTTCACGGCTCTGATGTGGATGATGTAGTGCTTCCAGGGCTGCAGCTGCACCAGACACTCGCAGGACGGGATCGCCACGACGGACCTGCCGGAAGAGAGCGGACGCTTCACTGCCTTCATCTCAAACAGGTGATCAGATGGATCTCCAAATCTGCACTGAGCGCTTCGGAGCACCAGCGTTCGCAGGTTAGTGACATTATTTGGAGATTAGTTGGTTTAGCTAGTTAGTTACCCACTAGCCCCGCTGTTATTCTGCTCTGTTTTCTGTAATATAATCAGGACTGGGTTTGGACAGACTGACCCTGTCTCTGCTGGTTTGTACTCTCATTTAAATTTTTTCTTACACAACTCTGCTACAGAGGAGAACTGAGCCTGGTTTCTCCCAAGGTTTTTTCTCCATTCTGACACCGATGGAGTTCTGGTTCCTCTGGCTTGCTTAGTTGGGGACACTTAATTTCCAGCGATATCGTGGACTTGATTGCACAGATACTATTTAATCTGAACTGAGCTTGACGATGATGACATCACTGAACTCAACGATGAACTGCCTTTAACTGAACATTGAGTGTTTACTATTGTCCTTCTGCATTATTGACGCACTATTTTCCTATTTTGATGCTATAAAGCTGCTTTGACACCATCTGTATTGTTAAAAGCTCTATATAAATAAAAGTGACTTGACTTGTCTGGAAAGTATCCAGCCATGTAATATGAAAAATATGAGATGAGAGATGCACTACGAGGAAAACATCCTGGCTTTTCCCAAACTTAATTCACCTTTGAAGGAAACTGAAACTGAAACAAGTTTCTTGTATCTTCTTTGATAAATGTCTCTATTTTTCATATTAGATGGCTGGATACTTTACGGCCAGCCCTTGTATGTGCGTTGATCAGTGTTTTGACTTGATATTACATTGAATACAGACTAAATTATCATGATATAAATTGTGATTGTGTCGTTTCAGGAGACTTGGAATATGGAGTCACACTATCTTTCTTCTTTTTGCAGCTTTGGGTCCCACTGACTCATAATATGAGCTGAAACATTCTTCGAAACATCTTCTCTGTTGGGCAGAAAGTGGTACGGTTTGGACGATGTGAGGGTGAGTACATGATGCCAGAACACTCATCTCTGGACTCATTCTGAAGTTTGTAATGAAGCTCACTGACTCTGTGGCGGAGCAGCCGCCGTCTGCGTGGGTCCGGTGAAACTCCAGCGTGTACGACTCCACCGGGTTGGTGTTTCCAGAGTCCCAGCGGATCAGTGCCGCGTCCAGGCTGCTCACGCACTGCCGCGGCTTGAGAACCGGAGGAGAGGGAACTGCACACACACACACAGCGTTACACACTCGTCCACTACAGCGGCTCTGCAGATGAGCGGCACGTACCCGTCATGTAAACGGCCCTCTCGCTGGCAGGGCTGATGCCTGTGGTGTTGGTGGCTGTGACCCAGAGCTCATACTGAGCGTTAGGAAGCAGATCAGACACGGTGCAGTGCGTCTCCTTCACCTTCAGCTGAGACACTGCAAACACACACAGAGCTGACTGGACACGTGTGTGTGAGTGAGCAGCTCCAGTCCTGCAGAGTTCAGCTCCACACACACTCCTGGATGTTTCTATTAAAGGGGTCATGAACTGAGAAACCAAAATTCTCTTGATCTTTTGACATAAAAGGTCATTGTTCTATAAAAACATCCTGTAAGTTTCAGAACCCAAAACTTTGTTGTTAGTCTAAAAACAGCTTATATTGAAGCCGATCTGCCAAAACCACAGCTTGTGGAATGTTCCTATCTATGATGTAATAGTGTGGATAAGCGTTTAGCCCCGCCCACCGATTCTACATCACTGTCTTTTTAGCCCCACCCACCGATTCTACAGTGCTGCCTGTTTAGCTCCTCCCACCGATTCTACATCACTGCCCTTTTAACCCCTGCCCACTGATTCTACATCACTGCCTGTTTAGCCCCGCCCACCGATTCTACAGTGCTGCCTTTTTAGCCCCACCCACCGATTAACGCATGTAGTGTTTACGAGAGAGGCGAATACAGGTCTGCGCAGAAACCAAATGATAAAGATGTTCCGAAGACAACAAGACGCTGTGCAGTGCCAAGCTGTGGAAAAACAGTGTTTGCATCTGATCCCAACGGTAGGAAATAGTGGATGAACTTTATTTTTAATAAAGATCCAGACCGTGTCAGTAAGAACTCAGTTCACTTCATTTTACTGTGGATTTGTTTACAAACAAGACACAATTCAACTCAGGATTTTCAGAAAGATTGAAACTAAAAGACTATATTGGATCTGACAGTAATGTTGTAGCACACAAGTGTAACTGTTTATATTACGTGATCACTATTGCTTTGTCTGTTAAACAGATCATTTAAAATACTGAGTATTTATGCGTTTTTGACCTAAATCACAGCAGCGAGCATCTATGAGGAATGTAGCTGTCAATCATACACAACTCTTAGCCAATCACAGCAGTGGGCGTTTACTTCCGAGTCTACAATCCTCCACTCCTATTCACACAGAGCGTTCTGATGAGGGGGGTTAAAACAGCACAGAAAATAGCCTATTACTTCTCAATTATGTTTTTTGATGTAAAAACTTGATAACATTATAAGTGGAGCTCAGAGAACAGTACAAAATAAAACCAGAGGCAGTTCATGACCCCTTTAATCCTCCAGACCTCAGTGAGTCGGTTCAGGTGAGTTTGAAGGTAAAGACCGCAGGACTGGACACTCGGAGTTAAAAACAAACCCTGCGGCCCATTCTAAAGACTGCATTGGTCTTTTTAAGCACAATGCTGAAACAAATACTAAACCCCAAACCAGGGCTTCTGTACAAGGCTATGTCTTGAATATTGGGGGAAACCAGTTGTTGTTTTTTAAAGTATCAAGAAATACAACGTTGAAGGAAATTCTAGGTCTAATTCTAGTTGTGAAGTGATCATTTTCAACTATTTGTAAATAATATTTTAAAATATGCACACATTCACTCTTATTTCTATGCCTAATACGTTGAAAACGCAAAATGTTTCTTGTCTCGTCACATTCACTGAGGAATTACATGAATCACGTTTTCAATTCAAATGGGTGAAATCTGAGGAAAAAGGTGGAGTAGTATTCTTAGTTGGTCGTTTAACCATCTATCCTAAAACAGTTTTCAAATATTAAATGTTTTGCTAAAAACTGACGCTTTGCACTGTAACTCACGCTCTGCTTCTGTGAACCGTAAACTCTGTCTACTTTGATTTGATTGGTCATCTCAATCATTTTGACAATAACGAGCACTGAAGCAGACCAGACTAAAAATGTCACTTTTAAAACCTTTTGTCATCCTAAAGATAAACAGCAGAGCAGAGCAAAATTTGAGATATTATGGGGGAGAATCTGTCCTGATTATTAGGACTCGGTCCCCTCAGTGTCTGTGGTGTTTTACGGCCCTGGTTCTCATCTCTGGCCTCGAGGTTCACTTACCTGTAGAGTTCTGCTCCATCCATCATCAAACTCACCTGTCTGTAACTCTATAGCTGGCTCAGGTGTGTTTGATCAGGGTTGGAGCTCAACTCTGTAGGAAAGTGGACCTCAAGGACCAGAGTTGAGAAGCCCTGGTCTAATCCCTAACCCTAACCTCTGACCTCAATACCTCAGTATAGAGCAGCTAGCACATCCTGACAGATTGAGCATTACTGTTTGCTGCGATTGGATTTAAGTCTGTTTTGACAGGTGAAGGCATGTTGAGTTGACCAGTGGGGTTTGCGTTTAACTGGTTTGGGTAGTAAATGACGCGTTTACCCTCCTGCGGCGTCTCCATAGTGCAGTCGTCAGAGATCAGACGCCAGTAAAGCTCGTAAAACTCCACGGTGTCGTCCGAGAACAGACTCCAGCACACGTGCAGCGACGTGTCGGTGGCAGAGTTAGCGATCTGCGGATTCATGACCGGAGCCGACGGAGCTATACACACACACACACACACACACACAGACAGAGACACACACACACACACCTCTGTTCAACCTGCTGACTGAAAGCATTCAAGGGCTCATTTTCTACAGTTTTGTATCATTTTATTTGTGAGACTGTTTTGTGCACTACACAGTCAGTTTTTCCTTTGCTGCATGTTAATCCTCTGAAGCTAAACACATTTGCATGAAGTGCAGTGGAGCTCAGGGCAGAAAGAGTGTGTCGCATGTGAACTGAAGAGCTGAAGCTCTGATGTGTGTTATAATGCGTTATAACTCTAGCGCTAGAGGAATCTCAATCATACGAACCCTTTAAACAGCTAAATTAATGAAGCCATAACTGTGTCTCAGCTTCAACAGAAAAATAATCAGACAAATACCAGCCCTTTCATGTAAGTGAGTGTTTAACACTGTCGAGAGCATCATTTACACTCTTTACATTCCCAAAATCTGAATTTTGCAAAAATAATATTTGTCTCTTTGTCAATTATTCAGTCACATGACTTTCTCTTATTGTGCCAGTAGGAGTTTGTTTAGCACATGTAAATGTTTCCACTGTAGTTTATTTACATGTCGCCAAATAAAAGATTATCCACTTCAGGTGAATCTGTTTTTAGGCATATTTTGGAAGTTTTATTTGCATCTTGTTTCCATACAGCATTTCTATGGCATAAAACTGCATAAATGGAACCCAGCGAATGTAAATATAAACGAGCAGCGGTCGGCGTCTGACCTGGAAGCACGTTAATGGACTCCATCATCTGTCTGACATCGGACAGATCTGTGGTCAGCACCTCGAAGTCCAGAGACACTCCCAGCTTCAGATCCACTTCCTCTCTGGAGAACTGCTCCACTCTGATTGGACAGAACATTACAGAACATCCCAGATTCCCCTAGACCTCGAGTTAGGGTTAGGGTCCCGCGAGTCTTCTAGGGTTAGCAGAGTTAGTGTTCAGGACTGATGGACGTGCAATTAAATAACAGAATGTCAGTATAATTAATTATTATATCACTGATCTACTGTTTACTGTGATTATTAGGCACATCCACTGTAAATCCAAACGGAGGACGAGCACTTTGAAAGCACCTGCTGATCGCATTTACAAACTGTGCAAATGTTCTCGGTTCACAGGTGTTTTGTGAACAGTCGTGATGCAGCAGATGTGAATATGCAGAAACGTGAATGAGTCGTAGTGAATCTTAAAGGGGTCATGAACTGCCTCTGTTTTTATTTTGTACTGTTCTCTGAGGTCCATTTATAATGTTATCAAGATTTTACATAAAAAAAAACATCATAATTGAGAAGTAATAGGCTATTTTCTGTGCTGTTTTAACCCCCCTCATCAGAACGCTCTGTGTGAATAGGAGTGGAGGATTGTAGACTCGGAAGTAAACGCCCACTGCTCTGATTGGCTAATAGTTGTGTATGATTGACAGCTACATTCCTCATAGATGGACGCTGCTGTGATTTAGGTCAAAAACGCATAAATAACTGAATACATATCAAACGATCTGTAAGAAAAGACAAAGCAACAGTGATCACATAATAAAAACATACTCAAACTTGTGTGTTGTGACATAACTGTCAGATACAATATTATCAGTGCACACCGTCTTTTCGTTTCAATCTTTCTGAAAATCCCATTCAGAATTGTGCTGTGTAGAATTGGTGGGCGGGGCTAAACAGACTGCTGTAGACTCGGTGGGCGGGGCTAAACAGGCAGCGATGTAGAATGCTGGCTTCATAAGCTGTTTTTAGGCTAACGAGAAAGTTTTGAGTTCTGCAACTTACAGGATGTTTTTATAGTACAATGACCTCTTATATGTCAAAAGATCAAGGCAATTTTGGTTTTTCAGTTCATGACCCCTTTAACATCCACTGGCTGTATGAAAAGAGCATCATCAACATTCTCACACGGGTTTGGAACGACATTAAGGTGAGTAAATGATGAGTGTTAGACAAACCACACACTGCATCTACTCACCTCTTCATTATTGGCATGACAGCCTGTCAATCAGAGAGGGAGGGCGGGTCAAACACCCCACAGCAGTCAGATTGAACAGTGTTTGATTTCACGATTCTCTAATCAGACTGAATGGCTGGCTCTGACCTGCAGGAAGGCGTGTTTGTCTGGTCTGCGGTGGAGCTCCTGTGCGCTCTCGATCAGCTCTTTGGACGCGTCCAGTGTTCGGCCGCACCGCAGCAGCTGACCGTACAAACACTCCAGCTTGCTGTTCTTCTGCTCGTCCAGCGCCGCGGCTCGTGCCTCGTTCCTCTGCGACAGCGTCTGCAGAACTTCATTATAGTGCTGCTCCAGATTCTGCTCCTGCCGGCCGAAGTTCTCCTGCAGACACACACGTGCAGATGAAACACCGGCCAAACACCGCCTGTCGCAGCAGAGACCGTGTGCAAACCTCCACAGTGATGAAGATCTCCTCCAGGTTACTGGCGAAGTTCTCCATCTGGACGATCTTCTGGCTCAGCTTGCTCCTGCTTCTGGACAGCTGCTCCTGGAAAGCACAGCGCCGCGTCACACACTGCAGACGCTCGGGTCACGCGCTCGTGAATCTGTGCCTCACCTTCATCTGCTGCGCGCCAGCGAGTGTGGAGACATCAGCAGAGTCCTGCACCATCACAAACGCCTCCTCCTCCTCCTCCTCACTCGCCGTCAGCTCCTCTGCGATCACGTCCAGATGACCTCTGACCTCATACACGTCCATACCGACCCCTGCAGCAGATCCCCGACAGAAACACATCGTTCATGTTCACTAGTTCAGTCATTCACCATCTGGACAGTCAAGTCAATTCACCGTTATTTATATAGAGCTTTTTACAACGCAATCAACAGTCAATCTCTTCTCATATATCTTGCTGCTTCTGTTGTGTTCATTTTATTTTCTGGTGTTTGTGTGTGCTGATGCTGTATGGCAGCACTGAATGTAAAACAATCATGCCAGTGAAGTACTTTGAGAGAGATTTGACTTTAAAAGGTGATTTGAATCTATCTATCTATCGTTTGCAACACAAGTTATTTACAACGACTACCATAAAATACACTTATAAAACGTAAGATGAAGTTTTGTTTTGTTTTTCTACAAGAAATGTTGTCAGAAAATCTGCCCACAGGTCACACACACACACACACACACACACACTCACTCTCTCTCTCTCACACACACACACTCA
>NW_015661403.1:90310-96307 GCF_001515625.1 Sinocyclocheilus rhinocerous | reverse complement strand
ACACACACACACACACACACACACACACACACTCTCTCGCTCTCTCTCTCTCACACACACACACACACACACACACTTTACAGCTATAAATACACCGAAACAGCTATTGTTTTCTTGATTTTGCTTCAACAGAAATCATCAAAGTAATAAAGCAGTCATAAATACCTGCCGGTTCTCGGTGTGTTCGCTGTAGAGTGAGTTTCTGCGCATGCGCTTCGAGCTCCGAACAGATAAATATAGAGCGACAGATCGAATATCAGCAGGAGCTCAAAAACCCCTCACGACTGCACGATACAAACACCTGCTTTACTGGGAACACATTTACTGTAGCGCTTACAGTTTAACAACAATATGAAGGTTAAACGACGCCTAAATCACAGATTCGGTTCTTCAGTCGGTGCCATTATCTAATTAACTCAGATGTAAAGTTTACATTTAAATAGGCCTATATTTATATTTAGACTTTAATTTATATACATTTTCGGTTTATGTTAAATATGTACATTTTACACATAAATCATAAATTATAAACCCAGGACAGCTTCAATAATATTCTTCAAATTGATTCACTAAAATTGGTTAAATTATTTTTGTTTTCAAATCGGGTTGAATTGTATCAAATTATTTATCCAATAAAGCCTTTATAGAAAATGTAAGAAAGTATAATTTCAGTGGTATCATTTTGAATGAATGAATATTAATTGACAGAACTGATCTGAATCAGCAGTGTTTCATCTGCATGTTTAAACAGAAATATCATGTAAAGTATAGGCTCATCTGATTTAGAGTGTTAGCTCTTGCTCTATGTATTTTTAATTCACATTTGCTGTTTGTTTTCCATTATTGTCCAATTTAAAATTTGAGGGATGTCATAATCTTTTGATGACTACTGTAACAATGGAATGATTTCTATTTTAATGTTACAGTTCGGGTATTTGTAGCAGCAGCTCTTATTGTACAGATACAGTTTGTTAAAATCTGGCATAATAATAAAGAATCTGTGCGTCACGAGGACGCTGGAATTCCCCGTCACGTGACCGCAGGAAGCTGACAGCTGATGACGGCGGAAGCGCAACACAAACACCGACGCGATGAGCGACGCGGACAGCGAGCGTATGGACAGTCTGGACGGATGGGTCGCCGTTAAACGCGACGCCTTCGACGACAGCGAGAGCCACAAACTCAGATTCATCGTGGAGTGGAACGAGATCGAGACGAAGTTCGCGGTGACGTGTCATAACCGGACGCTGCAGCGGCGCGGCGACGCGAGCGGCAGCTGCGCGGGTCTGTTCTCCGGCGCGCAGCTGAGCGGCGTTGGAGCGCACCTGAGCGGCGTCCGGGATGAGCTCGGCCCGCTGTTTCCCGACCTGACGCGCTTCTGCGAGCCGAGCCTGTGGGAGCTGCTGTTCTCCAGCGCGCCGCGGTGCGATGCTGACGCGGCCTGCAGGCAGCTGGAGCGCTACTTCGGCGCCGCGGTGGACGCGTGCGGCCGCAAGATCGTGCTGGACGCGCTCTTCAGCGTCACTGCGGCGGACGAGCGCGAGTACTTCGAAAACCTGCAGGAGTTTAAATGCAAAGCGATGCGCGACGAGATGACGCGCGCCAAAGACACACTGTGCGCGGTGAGACGCGACATATTCTATTCTATTCTATTCTATTCTATTCCATTCCATTCCATTCTATTGTGTTTTAGTGTTTTCTATTATGTTGTGTTCTATTCTGTTCAATTCTATTCTGTGTTGTTCTATTCTATTGCGTTCCATTCCATTCTGTTTGATTGTGTTCTGTTCTATTCTGTTTTATTCTACTCTATTCTATTGTTCTATTCCAATCTGTTTAATTGTGTTCTATTCTATTCTATTGTGTTCAATTCGATTTGATTATTCTATTCTATTGTGTTCCATTCAATTCCATTCGATTGTGTTCTGTTCTGTTCTATTCTAGTGTGTTCCATTCCATTCTGTTTAATTGTGTTCTATTCTACTGCGTTCAATTCGGTTTGATTATTCAATTCTATTCTATTGTGTTCCATTACATTCTGTTTGATTCTATTCTATTCTATTGTGTTCAGTTCTATTTGATTATTCTATTCTATTGTGTTCCATTCAATTATATTTGATTGTGTTCTGTTCTATTCTATTGTGTTCCATTCCATTCTGTTTAATTGTGTTCTATTCTATTCTATTCTACTCTATTGTATTCCATTCTGTTTGATTGTGTTCTGTTTAGGGCTGTGCAGTCATGCGCATCTCTTCAGTAAATCTCCAGCACGTGCTTTCAGATGGAGCAGCATGCACTACACAGAGCCGTAGATCACTGACAAGCTGCACAAAATCACGTTCACTATGGCTCTGTGTAGTGCATGCTGCTCCATCTGGAAGCACGTGCTGGAGATTTACTGAAGAGATGCGCATGAAAATCACATTCGATTTTTTGCACAGCCCTAGTTCTGTTCTATTCTATTCCGCTCAGTAGAGTTTCATTCTGCCGGTGGTTGAGGTTGAGTGAGGATGATGATGGTGTTTTTGTTCTTCAGCAGCTGCAGACTCATCCCAGCACTGACGGGCTCCAGCGGCTGATGAAGATCTATGAGGAGGAAGATGAGGCTTACAGGGCATTAGTGAGTGTGGCGACGAAGTTCTACCAGAACCTTCTGCAGCCCTTCAGAGACATGCGAGAGATCGCCACGCTCTACAAGACGGAGATTCTGGTACCTGCACACAGCTCACAGATGTGATGATGAAAGATAATGTGGGTTCAGCTGATAAACACGATGTTAAGAAGCAGCAGAAGCTGATGGACGTGTGTCTGTGTTTGTTCAGAAATGTCTGCAGTACGAGGAGCTGGGGCCGAAGCGTGTGAGTGAACTGGAGGCAGAGATGAATGAATGGAATCAGCGCGGAGAAAAAGCTGTTCACTCCATACAGGACATCACAGCCGACTACTTCAGAGACACGTCCAGAGCGCTCACAGGTCTCACACACAGCTGATTTACACCGCGCTATACATTCAGATCTTTTAGAAAGTATTTAATAAATGCATCTGATGCATCACTTCTCACCACAGTCTAGAAAATGCCTCAAAAGTGACAAAGCAACAAAATGCACAAATATATCATAGATTCTCTTGTGAACTCCAGTACAGTCTGCCAACACACACAGATCGTCTTTTTAAGATCTTTCCAGTGATAATCAGAATAGAATAGAATAGAATATAACATAATGTGAATGTTTGTGTGGATGTATTCTAAAATGCGCTTCATAAACAATAAAGTTTGCTTTGCATATGTCTGTGGTTCGGACAGACAACTCTTTCATATTTGTGCAAATGCCTCTTAATGTGTAACACACACACACACACACACTCACACACACACACTCTCTCACACACACACACACACACACACACACTCTCTCTCTCACACACACACACACACACACACACACTCTCTCTCACACACACACACACACACTCACACACACACACTCTCACACACACACACACTCTCTCTCTCACACACACACACACACACACACACACTCTCTCTCACACACACACACACACACTCACACACACACACTCTCACACACACACACACTCTCTCTCTCACACACACACACACACACACACACACTCTCTCTCACACACACACACACACACTCACACACACACACTCTCACACACACACACACTCTCTCTCTCACACACACACACACACACACACACACTCTCTCTCACACACACACACACACACTCACACACACACACTCTCACACACACACACACTCTCTCTCTCACACACACACACACACACACACACACTCTCTCTCACACACACACACACACACTCACACACACACACTCTCACACACACACACACTCTCTCTCTCACACACACACACACACACACACACACTCTCCGTCCCTGAACTCTCTCATCTGTGTGTGACAGTTCATCTCTGCTGATTACCCATGTTTTTATTACTGACCTGTGTGTGTGTTTCTTCAGGTATGGTGAAACAGATGGAACAGGATCAGAAGAGATTTGGCCACGCCTCTTGGGCAATGGCCACGCCCAGACAAGAGAAACTCAGAGTCCTATTGGCTAAAGAGATGCTGCAGTACATGAGAGCAAAAGAGATGTGCATCAAACGCAAGAGAGATGAGATCCGAGAGAAGGTGTGTGTGTGTGAGAGAGAGAGAGAGAGAGAGAGAGAGAGAGAGAGAGAGAGAGAGAGAGAGAGAGAGAGAGAGAGAGAGAGAGAGAGAGAGAGAGAGAGAGAGAGAGAGAGAGAGAGAGAGAGAGAGAGAGAGAGAGAGAGAGAGAGAGAGAGAGAGAGAGAGAGAGAGAGAGAGAGAGAGAGAGAGAGAGAGAGAGAGAGAGAGAGAGAGAGAGAGAGAGAGAGAGAGAGAGAGAGAGAGAGAGAGAGAGAGAGAGAGAGAGAGAGAGAGAGAGAGAGAGAGAGAGAGAGAGAGAGAGAGAGAGAGAGAGAGAGAGAGAGAGAGAGAGAGAGAGAGAGAGAGAGAGAGAGAGAGAGAGAGAGAGAGAGAGAGAGAGAGAGAGAGAGAGAGAGAGAGAGAGAGAGAGAGAGAGAGAGAGAGAGAGAGAGAGAGAGAGAGAGAGAGAGAGAGAGAGAGAGAGAGAGAGAGAGAGAGAGAGAGAGAGAGAGAGAGAGAGAGAGAGAGAGAGAGAGAGAGAGAGAGAGAGAGAGAGTGTGTGTGTGTGTGAGAGAGAGAGTGTGTGTGTGTGTCTTTAACACTGGATAATGGATGCAAACAGCCTGTAAAATCTGACACACTGATATGTTTTTGTATTTTAACACCTGAAAGTTTGATCAGTATTTGCATATTCATATGCTCTTTCAATGTTTATGTCTCAGAATGTGTCAGTGATCCACAAGAGGGAGCAGTTTCACTCTGCTGTCATTCAGATGCAGTGTTTTAAAGTGCATTATGGGTATTATGATGCCGGGTCCGTGTATTTCTGGTTTGACATATTATAATGTCACACAAACACTCTAATCTGAGTTCAAGGCCTGTTGGAGGACCATGAAGAGGAGTGATGCTGTTCATCTGTGACACGTCAATATTTAATTCTGTGCTGTCAGACAACACACACACACACACACATACACACACACATGCCGTCAGGTGACACGGATGGTAACAGGTGTGTGTGTGCAGATGCGTGGCGTTACAGCGGGCGGCTTGGAGGCCGTGAGTGTCATCCGTGAGCTGGAGCTGCAGTATTACGAGACGCAGCTGGAGCTTCACGACTGCAGGTTTGAGATCCTGAGGAACGAAGAGCTGCTGCTGCTGACACAGATCAAGAGCACTCAGCGACAGATCAGAGGTCACACACACACACACACACACACACATGTTGTGTATTCATCACGTTATGGGGACATTCCATAGGCGTAATGGTTTTTATACTGTACAAACTGTATGTGCTACTGCCCTACACCAACCCTACCCCTAAACCTACCCCTTACAGGAAACTTTGTGCTATTTTACTTTCTCAAAAAAACTCATTCTGTATGATTTATAAGCTTGTTTCCTCATGGGGACCTCAAAAATGTCCCCACAAGGTCAAAATTTACTGGTATTACTATACTTGTGGGGACATTTGGTCCCCATAACGTGATGAATACCAGGTGCACACACACACACACACACACACACACACACACATGTTGTGTATTCATCACGTTATGGGGACATCCCATAGGCGTAATGGTTTTTATACTGTAAAAACTGTATGTGCTACTGCCCTACACCAACCCTACCCCTAAACCTACCCCTCACAGGAAACTTTGTGCAATTTTACTTTCTCAAAAAAACTCATTCTGTATGATTTATAAGCTTGTTTCCTCATGGGGACCTCAAAAATGTCCCCACAAGGTCAAAATTTACTAGTATTACTATACTTGTGGGGACATTTGGTCCCCATAACGTGATAAATACCAGGTACACACACACACACACACACACACA
>NW_015661403.1:85721-86336 GCF_001515625.1 Sinocyclocheilus rhinocerous | reverse complement strand
CACTCACACACACACACACACACACACACACACACACACACTCTCTTTCACACACACTCACTCACACACACACACACACACACACTCTCTTTCACACACACTCACACACACACACACACACACACACACTCTCTCTTTCACACACACTCACTCACACACACACACACACACACACTCACATCCTTTCCATTGAATTGTGCTGATTTTCTGCTAAGCTTCAGATGATTTAGCATGCGTGTTTTGCTCATGAGGCCTGTCCTATATATTTATAGGATTATTCAGAGCCATAAATGGTGTGATTGACAACTGTATTTAATAACAGGTGTGACATAACTAGACTGACCATATTTAGCCCCAGGACTGATGAGTGTGTGTGTGTTCTGCAGAGCTGCAGGAGCAGGTGGTGTATTATGACACCTGTGAGGACCCTGAGGAGCTGCAGGATGTTCAGGTGGATGTAAGTCCCACCCACTCACACCTGCAGCAGCACCTGAAACAACTGGAGAGCAAAAGAGGAGCGATTTCATCACGCAGAGCTTACCTGAGGAACCAGCGGGTACACACACACACAATACACACACTCACACACAAACACACACACACACACTCACTCAC
>NW_015661403.1:78503-85677 GCF_001515625.1 Sinocyclocheilus rhinocerous | reverse complement strand
TTGCTCTCCTCACAAATCAACTCTTTCTTGTTTTAGTTTCATGCTCTCTGTGCCTTGCCCTGGACTTTGATGTCACTTCCCGTCTCCCGCAGTGTTTGTAGTCAGTTTGTTTCATTGGTTCCCCTTGATTAGTCTCCCCAGGTGTGTCTTATCTTGTTCAGCTTGTTAGCCCCGTGTGTGTATATATAGCCCTAGTGTTTCTTTAGTTCTTTGTGAGTTGTTGAATGTAAAGGTTGTCTGTTTGCCAGTCATTCTGTTCTTTGTTCCCGTTGGTTTTTGCCTTATTGTTTGTTCTAGTTTTTCTGTGAAATACCAGCACATAGATCCTCGTCTCTGCATGTTTTCCGCAGCTTCTCCACAACGTTAGTTTTTCACTGGCATGTCTTTGACTAGTGCATCTTTGAGCCTATATTTAGTATAAGTAAAATACTTAAGTACTGTTAAAGTCAGATACTCCAAGACTTTTACTCAAGTTGTTTTGGAATTGGTGACTTGTAACGTGTAGTGGAGTAATTTTCACTGTAAGATATCTGTACTTTTACTGAAGGATGGTTTTTAGGTTCTCTTTACACCTCTGTCCAGCATGGTGTGGACGTACTGCTGTATGTGTGTTTAAAGGGATAGTTCACCCAAAAATAAAAATTCTGTCACTAACTACTCACCCTCATGTCGTTCAAAACCCGTAAGACTTTCGTTCTTAAGATGTTATTGATGAAATCCAAGAGCTATCTGAGCCTGCTTAGACAGCAAGGGAACTACCACAGTCAAGGCACAGAAACGTAGTAAGGACATCAGTAAAATAGTCATGTGACTTCAGGGGTTCAACCGTAATCTTTTGAAGCTACGAGAATACTTTTTGTTCGCAACGAAAACAAAAATAACTTTATTCTACAATTCTTCTCTTAAACGTAATTGAATACAGAATGAAAATTAATTAAATGAAATTTGCATTGAAATTATTTCATTATATTTAATAAATGAACTTGTTTTTTATGGACAAGAGTGGATGAGCTCTTCGTTTCCCAGAATGCAGCAGTCTGCCATATGACACTCTGTTGGACTGATAACGTTTCTGTGTTGCATTTCTTTCTTCATGTTGTGTGTGTGTGTGTGTGTGTGTGTGTGTGTGTTTGATCAGAAGCGAGAGAAGAGGAGAGGTGTGTGCGCGTGTGAGTGTGTGTGCGTGTGTGAGTGTGCGTGTGTGAGTGCGTGCGTGAGTGTGTGTGTGTGAGTGTGTGCGTGCGTGCATGCTTGTGAGAGTGAGTGTATGTGCGTGCGTGTCTGTGTGTGTGCGTGTGCATGTGAGTCTGCGTGTGCGAGTGTATGTGCGTGCGTGTGTGAGTGTGTGAGTGAGTGTGTGTGTGTGTGTGTGTGTATGTGCGTGCGTGTGTGTGTGAGTGGGTGTGTGTGTGAGTGTGCGTGCGTGCGTGAGTGTGTGTTGTTTTCATCATGGCTTCACTGTTTGTTTCTTGTGTGTTTCTCTGTGTTTAGAGACATCAGGGTCAGTACGCTTTACAGACGGCTCATGTGAAGCCAGTGTCACATGACTCCAGCAGAGATGACTCCTCCCAGCCCCTGTCAATCATCAGCCTGGGGCCGCAGAGCTCCACCCCCCACAGGAAGAGGCGGGGTCAGAAGCAGCGAGACATACCGGTGCAGATTCTGCTGCCGCCTGGATCGGCATCAGCACAGCCAGACCAGACGCCTCCTGCTCCTCCTAACCCTCCTCCTCTTCTTCCTCCACCTCCACCTCCTCCGCCTCTCCCTTCTCCTCCTCCTGCCCCGCCCATCAGTGCGAAGCTGCCCGTCCGAAACACTCTAGAGCAAAACTCAGGTGAGTCTCACAAACTCTATGGGTGCGTCTCAATCAGCTCCCGAGCTCGTGAATCAGTAGATCGTGTACATGAATTCAGTCACTGGTGACATGATTACGTACAGCGTCAATGGACAACATAGTAGAACGTCATCACTGGAATTAATAAACAGCAGGCAGGACCAATCTAATTCTTATATTATTTTTTATTCTCTTTAAACATATCGTTCTGTTACATGTTCTTACAACATTTCAGCCGAATATTAATTATAAATGATAATTAGATGTGTTCATTACCTGTCTAGCGATGTTTATGTTGAAATATACTAAAAACGGTCTGTCGTGTGTCATTATATTTATCGCGTTGACTCGTGTGGTTTATGTTTCACACTTCAGAAATGTGACGTTATTTCCGGTAAGGAAACGTTCCAGTGCACTGGAAGGATTTCGCGATTGAGACAGCCCTTAAAATGGCCGACTCCCTGATCAGTGCCCTGACTACTGAACAAGGGAGCTGATTGAGACGCACCCTATGGTCACGTCTGGTCTAAACCAGATTCTGTGTGTGTAAAAAACGAACAATACTTTATTCTTACAGTAATTATACTGATTACTGATACTGATTCCCCTTTGAATCAGACTAATTTCTTAAATGTTTACATTAATTATTGAACATAAATGATATCCGCCATACATTTATGTTGGTTCTGTTCTGTTTACCCGGTTATTGCTGCTCTCCCTGCTCTTATCCACGCTAGGCTGCATGTTCTTGCCCAGAACAGAACCATACCGCCAATCCAGACTGTATGCTAATTGTCAGTCATCCCAACTTTGACGATAGTGGTCCTGACAGAAATAGTGTTTATGAGGTCGATTGAATTATTTTATTATTCACAGAACTGCATCTCCAGGGGCCGCATTCACAAAATATAAAATAAAGTTCTTGAATGCTGTTTTCTTCTTGTGTTTCATCTTAAGGAAAGAGTTATGAATAGTTTATGTATTCTCAAAAATACTTATTCTAGTCTAGTTTCTTGTACTTAAGAATTCAAGTTTTTTGTAAAATCTTCTTAAAGTTAAGAGAAGCTCAGACTCATCCTAAATCCTCAAAGCTGAGCCAGTCATTAAACGAAGACGTCTCGTGCGTCACATTCAGGAGCGGCTCGAGGAGCTTAGAGAGGGTTCATAGCGGGACAAATATTAAGAGCAGCGTAAACTTCTGTTCGTTCAATTTGCTAGATGAGAGAGTCAGGTTACATCCGAGCGTGTCGTTTCAGTCATGTTTCAGTCTGTGAGTTTCACCCGTTTGAGTGAATGTCATGTTTGTGATGCAGGATCGATGGACGAGCTGTTAGCGTCGCTGCAGCGTGGACAGACACAGCTGCGGAAGGTCACGGTCAGCGCAGAGAGCGGCGAGGTCAGGAACAGCCTGCTGTCAGCCATCCGTCAGGGAGTCACCCTGAAGAAAGTCCCGCCCTCCAGCGGCCCCACACACAGCTCCGACTCAGAGCTCGAGCGGAGCATCAAAGCCGCCATGATGAGGATGAAGAAGGTGTCTAACGACTCTGATGATGAAGAGCCGTCAGACGCGCCGTCTGGAGACTGGGAGAGTTAAACACGACCGTCTGTGAGTCACAAACACTGCTGCTGGACAACGCCGTTTCAGCCGCCATTTCTGATTGCCATGGCTAACTTCCTTTGCCAAACTTTGGGTTTTTGCACTGATATGTCTTGTCGTAGGAATATATAAGTAATTTTCCATGAAAATATAGCCAGTTGCACTAACCATTAGAAATGTGTGAAAAACATCTGTGATCTGTGAACGCTTTCATTAAAGTGCCTGATCAAGATTGTAGCATCTGTATCTGTCTGTCTGTGTTTGAGGGAAAGTCTATGACTTATGCAGAATGCTTTTCTTTTCTTGGAACTCTTGATAGTATCAAAGCCTGGACCAGTGATTCTCAAAATGTGCTAAACAAAACCTGAATATGGAAATACACACCAACATATACAATTCATTCAAAACCATATTTCAATTGTTATATTGTATATTTTATTTCAAAATAAAGGTATCAGGTGTCATGTCATTCACAAATGCAGTATGGAGTACCTCAAAGCTCAGTACTAGGACCGTTGCTTTTCACGCTTTACAAGTTGCCCTTGTGGAGATATCATCAGGAAACACGGTGTTAGCTTTCACTGTTATGCTGATGACACTCAGCTCTAGATTTCTTTGTGGCCTGACAAAACATTCCAATTTGCAAAGTTAACGGAATGCATCGACGATATAAACTAGATGACTAGTAATTTCCTACTGCTAAGTTCTGAAAAAACAGGTGTAAATTATCAGCCCAAAAACCTCTGCATGTAATAACTGAAAACACTAATGATGCACTAATGTTTGACTTCGCCAGTCGGAGATCACTAAAAATAACATTAAAGAGGTGTGTGAACTTGCAAGTACGATGTCAGACACTGTAATATGCTCTGGTCCCCTCCCTGCTTACCGTGGTGACGAGATACACAGCAGACTGTCGTCACTCAATGGCTGGAAGTCTAAGTGGTGCCCGCAGAATAACATAGGTTTCATAGACAGTTGGATGAGTTTTTGGGGCAGACCTGACCTGTTGAGAAGAGATGGTCTTCATCCCTCCTGGGGAGGTGCCGCTCTTCTCTAGAAATATGGCACATAGAGTTTGTACTTGACTAACTGGGGCCCAGGTCAGGAAGCAGACAGACTGGCTAAACCGACCGTCTGCTAGCCGCCTCACGTCACGTCACAGAAATCAGTTAATTCTCAGCACATAGAGACTCTTTCACCTAGATATCACACTATAGAGATTGTGTCTGTTCCCCGAACTAGAAAATACAAAAAACATCCAAGGGTTATTCCTGGGATTCGGTAACATTTCAACTTGGAATATACATGTTTTTTAACTACATGTGATTCAACTTCTAAATACCCCGCATCATTAGGCACATATCAAACCTCCAAAAAAAATACACAAATTGTGTGTCTACGGTCTCTTTATTTTTGTAAAAAATATTTTTAATTAAAAATTTTAACTAAAACCACAATTTTATTGTTTTAGCCCTTAACATGTCAGATGTTAATCAGCAAGAAATACCTTTGTTCTTGTTTGTCAAGCACTTCAAACCGAGAGGATACAATTAACAAACTAAACTTCTCCAAACGTAGAATATTTTTTAACTACTGTTCAAATTTTGGGGAAGGTAAGACGTTTTAATGTTTCTGAAAGAAGTCTCGGTAACACGTTCTATGAAGCCCATATTTATAACACATTATAAGGGTATTCTTAAGGCATTATAATGAATGCATAATGCATTATAAAAACCCTTATAATATGTTATATCATCTTATGAATATTCATAAGAACAGTTTTAATGTTTTATAATATTTACTTATTTGTGGTTATAGCTTTTAAGAGTATGATGATTTATAAGAGTGCACTCGTTGTATACACAAGTTACAATGGATTATATTTCTCATAGTTATAATGTATTATAAGTCTCATATCTTGCCATCTTTCTTATGCTACTTTACTTAAAGCCATCAAAGACCACTTATAGTAATAATAATAATAATAATAATAATAATAATTTTTTTTCTCAAACAGCCTATAGTTATAATAATAATAATAATTTTTTTTTCTCAAACAGCCATAAGATCAGATATCAGATCAGATGAATGTGTAATAAGACATATTTGCTTTGAACTATTTTTAATGTAATATCAGTTACTTTATTTTGATGGTTCCCCAACAGACAGACTGACTATAACTAACTTTGCAAGTACGTCAACATTCTACCAGCCCTAACCTTAACCTACGCCTACTAATACTCTAATGAGAGGTAGCTGACATGTAGTTGCAAAGTTGCTTATAGTCAATAGACTAAGGGGACCATGAAAATAAAATGTAACCTAACATATAAACATTGCATTTTTTTTTCAGTTGAAATTATTAACTAGCTCACATCAAAATTAATATTAGCCTCACAGGGGACACTCAAATAACACTCCACACCTAACCACTCACAAGATGTAGTAAGATACTGTGCAGATCTTAAATAAACAATGTCAAGATATATAGTCCATTATAAATGTAAAAATAGATTTTATATGGTGTTCATTGTGTGTTATAAATAATCATAATCTTAAAACTTATAACCACAAATGCGTAAGCATTATAATGTATTATAATTGTTGTTATGATTATTTATAAGATGATATAACATATTATAAGGTATTTTATAATGCATTATGCATTCATTATAATGCCTTAAGAATACCCTTATAATGTGTTATAAATATGGGCTTCATAGAAAGTGTTACCGAAGTCTCTTCTGCTCACCAAGGCTGCATTTATCTGATAAAAAATACAGTAAAACCAGTAATATTGTGGTAAAATTATTCCAATAATTACTACGGATCGGCACGGGGGCTTTGACCTGCTCCGTCTCCAACCTGGGCCGGTGCACCCCTCCTTAGACGACCTGGTGGTCCCGAGCTCCCCCAGGAGCACCATATCGATACCGAACTTAGTGCGGACACCCGATCGGCATAGTTCACTGCAGCCCAGAACCCCTGAGCTCAAGCGGTCCGCCAGCCTCAGCCTCCCGGCCAGCTTGGATTACAGGCGCACGCTACTGCGCCCGGCAGATGAAGGTGCAATACAAATCCTGAGCATCACAGAATCCAGTGTTTCTATGGAAACAGGCTGCAGAAATCTACTAACAAAGATAAAACAACTATATGAACAAATGTATTCACATCTGGATCGCAGTATACTCACACAATCAATAGCAGCCGTGTGTGGTATGCAGGTTGCCAAGGCAACACATCCTCTCACCAATCAGAGGGCGAGAGAGAGACGCCCACCGCCTGTAAGAGCCTCAAACATCGCTAATAACTACAGAAACACAGAGATCTCCTTCAGAAGCTAGATTTCCACAAGTATTTATTTTACAATTTTGATCAACAAAAGTTTTTTTTTCCAGAAAGAGGGAAAAAAGGCTCAAGTTTCCAGTAAGGTGTGTGTGTGTGTGTTTTAGAGGGTGTTAAAGACACTTGCCCACATTAAACACTCTATAATACACCAGCCACGACATTCAAACAGCATCAAGAGAAAAACAACAACAACTGAAGGGAACTGAGGAGAGTTTGGAAGCTCAAGCGCTCCGATCACAGACTCAGGAAAGGCAGAGATTATTCTAAAAAAAGCACATGTGTAAATTATCCCATCACCCGAATGTTACACACACACACACACACACACACACACACACAGAGTGGAGGAGCACGTCACAAACACTGCTGAGCACGACACACACATCTGCACC
>NW_015661403.1:76951-78493 GCF_001515625.1 Sinocyclocheilus rhinocerous | reverse complement strand
GTGTGTGTGTGTGTGTGTGTGTTCAGTTATCGACGCCCAGTTTAGAAAAGCCCTGACGAACTTCATGGAGCTCATCAATCTTCCCGTCCAGAACGTCCATGAACTTCTTGAGCTCGGTCTTCATGTTCTTCTGCTTGTGCTGACTGTCGTCGATCTCGCTCTGCAGGAGCGTCATCTTCTCGCTCTGGTCTCTGCTGGCCGTTTCTGCAGCCTGTAAAACATCAGCAGCATCAGTAAACCTCGCAAACAACATGCAGAACTGAAGATTCACACTGACACGACGAGCATTTATATCATTCTAACAGCATGACTATTCCTGGCGTGAGGTCAAAGTTCAGCGCGGTAAACAGAGACAGTCGTCTAAAGTTCGGCTGGAATGTGAAGCTGAAGAAAATAACACATCTCTAAATACAGCTCAGCGTTTGTGTTCGCTTCTATTTACACAATTATGATTTTTCCCTCTTAAACTCCAAAAAACAGATTCAACGATTTTTTAAATCTTCATCACGTGTTTCCAGACATCTCAGCTTCAAGATGTTTTAATAAAGCAGATATTGCTATTCTTGGCTTTTTCTAGTAAGTTGCTGCTTCTGAATCCACTCATCAACGATTATGACGCACATCCAGAGCAACAAACACTGACCCCATCTGAAAGATATTTCTGTATGTTTAATCAGTTATTTAGCATTTGCAGAGCTGATCTTTTGATGTTTCTCCAACATTCTGTTTTGGGTTTGTTTTAAATGTTTAACACTAGATATTCTGTGCATACAGCTGAACATACAGACTGTAAATTGATTTATACTGACAGAACATACAGCACTTGCATAGTGAAATAGTGATTACAAACATTAGGTTTACATGAGCAGACACAGCCTTCATCTGCACGTGTGTATGTGACAAAGAATAATCCAGTATTTTCAAACGCAGATGCGGATTAACGTGTGCAGACCCCAAACTACAATCACATCACCTGGATCTGTTAGTAAAACAAAAACCAGACTGATTTCAGCTGGACTAAAGCGTTTACATGACATCTGAAAAAGGTATTTTACTGCTTTAGTCTGATTGAAACTCAACTTCAGCAAACACCAAACAACTTCATTCAGACTCAAAGACGAGCAGAAGTGAGGATTCTCAGCGGAGGAACGAGCTGTGTATGATCCGCGACTGAGGTCTGTTTGAAGAATGCGTGTTTGTTGTTGTTCACCTGTAGTTTGGCCGTGACACTTTCACATTTGGCCATGAGCTGCGGGATGGTTTCTGCCTGTTTGCGCAGATCCTCCAGCTCCTGAAAAACACCATCAAACGTGTGTGAGTGCAGTCGTGACAGGAGAACACGGCAGGTGCACGCGAGTGTGTGTGTGTGTGTGTGTGTGTGTGTGTGAGAGTGTGTGTGCGAGTGTGTGTCTGTGTGTGTGTGAGTGCAGTCGTGACAGGAGAACACGGCAGGTGCACGTGAGTGTGTGTGTGTGTGTGTGAGAGAGAGTGTGTGTGCGAGTGTGTCTGTGTGTGTGTGAGTGCAGTCATGACAGAAGAACA
>NW_015661403.1:72838-76938 GCF_001515625.1 Sinocyclocheilus rhinocerous | reverse complement strand
AAATCTAAAAATGCAGATTCCTTCCTGTGAGGTGTAGGTTTAGGGGTAGGGTTGGTGTAGGGCAATAGAATATACGGTCTGTACAGTAGAAAAACCATTACGCCTATGGAGAGTCCCCACAAGGATAGCAAACCAGACAAGTGTGTGTGTGTGCGTGTGTGTGTGTGTGAGAGAGTGTGTGAGAGAGTGTGTGTAAGAGAGAGAGAAACTCACCTGTTCTTTTTCCTGCAGATCTGCTTCCAGCTCTTGAATTCTGAGACTCAGCTGAGCGTTTCTCTACACACACACACACACACACACACACACCGTTAGCACTACAGCTCTTCAATCACACACACCTGAACTCAATATGACAGCGAATGCAAACGTCTCCTAAACTACAGATTCTGATTCTGTAACCCGGTGGTTAAACTCAACTAAACTGAGCTAAGCTAAGTTACTTCTTCACCTTGTTCCTCAGCTGGTTGTTCTCGTCCTGGCTCTGCGTCACTTTACTCTTCCAGCTCTCGGCGTTACTGTTGGCCTCCTGCAGCGTGTCCGTCAGCCGAGCGTTACTGTCCATCAGCGCCTGCAGCTCCGTCTCCAGCTTCTTACTGTCAGACACACACACACACACAGGCACACAAACACGCTCTCGCTGTGACACACAGACACGCAATCATACACACACGCTCTCCCTGTGAGACACACACACACACCACACACACACACAGGCACACACACACACACAGGCACACACACACACACAGGCACACACACAAGCACACACAGGCACACACACAAGTACACACAGGCACACACGCACACACAGGCACACACGCACACACAGGCACACACGCTTTAGGGCTGGTGATAAATATTAGGAATATGAATAAAGGAATATCAGCGGAGTCAGTGATCGTCTCACCTCTGCTCCGCTACAGACTTCAGCCGGTCGTTCTCACTCATCAGCGCTGTGTTCTCCGGCACGTGTGAGATCTTCTCATCATCCGTTCCGTTGATGCTGGATGCTTGATTGCCTGATGGAGTTTCACGGCCAGATTCCTGACAAAACGACACAATTTCACGTTAACAGACGTCACTCACACACACTTTACTGACGTCTGATGAAAACAGCACACCATTGACTGCTTTACATTATGAAGATGACTTTATCTATAACAAAAACAAATGAATGTAAGATTATGACTGAAGCAATTTAGTAAATTACAGGGTTAGTTCACCCCAAAATGAAAATTCTGTCATTAATTACTCACCCTCACGAGTTCCAGACCTTTGTTCATCTTCAGAACACAAATCAAGATATTTTTGATGGAATCGGAGAGCTCTCTGACCCTCCATAGACAGCAACACAACTGAAATGTTCCCAGACAGAATCGTAGCAAGGAGATCGGTAAAATAATCCACATGACATCAGTGGCTCAACTTCAATTTTGCGAAGCTACGAGAATACTTTTTGTGCGCAAAGAAAACTAAAATAATTTATTTAACAAAAGTAATCGGTGTCGTTTACACTTAGGGTAAAGCGCGTGTATGCGTTGTGATACTCTCCAAAATGGCAGAAGACAGTAACTCGGTGGAGAAGAATTGTTGAATAAAGTCGTCATTTTTGTTTTCTTTGCACACAAAAAGTAGCTTCGCAAAATTGAAGTTGAGCCACTGATGTCACATGGACTGTTTTACCGATCTCCTTGCTACGATTCTGTCTGGGAACATTTCAGTTGCGTTGCTGTCTATGGAGGGTCAGATTCCATCAAAAATATCTTGATTTGTGTTCCGATGATGAACGAAGGTCTTACGGGTTTGGAACGACACGAGGGTGAGTAATTAATGACAGAATTTTCATTTTGGGGTGAACTATCCCTTTAATGTATTACTTTAAATTTACCATAATATGAGTTCTATCATGACAGCTCTCGGTGGGATTGGCATGGTAATGTACACGACAATGTTAATGTGTTTGGTCTTGGTGGAATAGATCTGCTGCTGCCAATACATCCACAACATGCTGCTGTGAGCATGAAAGAAATACTGCTGCTGCACAAATAACATGAAATAACCCCCATATAGCACACATGAATCACCTCGTAGCAGATCTATACAGGTGGAGCTGGGGAAGGTGGAGAGTTTCTGAAGCACGCTGCAGCTAAATATATGAATGTACAGCAGCGAGCTCATTGGCTGCTGATACAAAGATAACCAATCAGCTGCACCATGAGATGATGATGTCATTATGTCAGATTGAGTTTAACCTATCGGACTGCATCATCTAGAGTTTCATGCCAGAATTTTGGATTTACTTTTTCTAAATAAGGAAAAATAAAATAAAATTGTTTTATATATACAGAGCCGATCCTCTCTATATGCAACGTACGCATGTTGCGTAGGGCCCCGAAACACCAGGAGGCCACCTTCCTCTCAAAGATGATTTCATTTCAGTTTTGTTGTTGATTTTGGCCAGCTGCTATGAAAACATGAATGTTTCTTTAATGCAGTGGGCTGTCTCACTTTCTACGTAACATGCCAATCAGTCAAACCATGTAACATGACTGTCGTATAAGTCTCCATGCCGTTCTTGCTCGATATTAAAAAACGAGTTCAAAGCACTGAGCTGCAGTTTCTCAAGCGCTTTCCATGAGCGCGATTCAAGTCAGAGTGAAACAAGGACAAATATGGCTCTATGTATATGTCAAAATGTCCGTCCGTTGTAAACAATCGAATGCTAGTCAGCATATTAGATCTGTGCACTCCGTGACAGCATCCTACTGTATAAACCTGCCTCTGTCTGTCATCAGCTGCTCTTCACTTAATATTGTTCATAACTTTATGAATTAATTTATTTTTAATTTATATGGTGAAGTCTATGCAGTGATTTATTTGTACATTTGATTACTTTAATCAATTTCTGTATAGTAGGCTATTATAGGCTAAATTGTTTATTTTATTTGTCTTTTTTTTCTGTTGTATTTGCCCTATTGTTTGCAATTTTCTTCCTTTTTTGTATTACTGCCTTTTTTTTTTTTTTACTCACTGTTGTTTTGACAGTGAAACTGCTCTGAAAGAAAGGTTAAGGATTTGGGGAGCATTTTGGGGCCCCGACAAAGTTTTGCTTAGGGCCCACAGAATTCTAGGATCGGCACTGTATATATAAATATTAGGGGTGTAACGGTACACATATTCCGGTACACACATAAAATGCGATGCGATGTGATGCGATGGTATCTGTGTGTTGTTGTTGTCTCCGTGTACTGGAAGCTTGTGACACTATAACAAATTCCTTGTATGTGCAAACATACTTGGCAATAAAGCTCTTTCTGATTCTGATTCTGATTCGTACCGAAAATTTTCGGTATGGGTCTTTCGGTTCGGTATGCATGTGTACCGAACAAATCATTTAATTTTTTCACGAAATTCAGACAATACATGTCGTTTTGGCGCTCTTTGATGTGGTGCTACAGATCGCTGTATAAACGCCTCAGTTCTAACAGTAGCGCGGAGCGCGATCATCCCTTCATCTTTACTACTACACTGCTCAAAAACAATTAAAGGAACACTTTTTAATCAGAGTATAGCATCAAGTCAATTAAACTCCTGGGATATTGATCTGGTCAGTCAAGTAGCAGAGGGGGTTGTTAATCAGTTTCAGTTGCTTTGGTGTTAATGAAATTAAAAACGAGTGCACTAGATGGGCAACGGGACAACCCCTAAAACAGGAATGGTTTTACAGCTGGAGGCCACTGACATTTTTTCCCCCACTCATCTTTTCTGACTGTTTTTCACTAGTTTTGCATTTGGCTAGGGTCAGTGTCACTACTGGTAGCATGAGGCGATACCTGGACCCTACAGAGGTTGTAGAGGCAATCCAACTCCTCCAGGATTGCACATCCATTCGTGCCATTGCCAGAAGGTTTGCTGTGTCTCCCAGCACAGTCTCAAGAGCATGGAGGAGATCCCAGGAGGCAGGCAGTTACTCTAGGAGAGCTGGACAGGGCCGTAGAAGGTCTGCTACTTTGTGCAAGGAGGAACAGGATGAGCACTGCCAGAGCCCTACAGAATGACCTCCAGCAGGCCACTGGTGTGAATGTCTCTGACCAAACAAT
>NW_015661403.1:71277-72455 GCF_001515625.1 Sinocyclocheilus rhinocerous | reverse complement strand
ACTGTTTTTCACTAGTTTTGCATTTGGCTAGGGTCAGTGTCACTACTGGTAGCATGAGGCGATACCTGGACCCTACAGAGGTTGTAGAGGCAATCCAACTCCTCCAGGATTGCACATCCATTCGTGCCATTGCCAGAAGGTTTGCTGTGTCTCCTAGCACAGTCTCAAGAGCATGGAGGAGATTCCAGGAGACAGGCAGTTACTCTAGGAGAGCTGGACAGGGCCGTAGAAGGTCTGCTACTTTGTGCAAGGAGGAACAGGATGAGCACTGCCAGAGCCCTACAGAATGACCTCCAGCAGGCCACTGGTGTGAATGTCTCTGACCAAACAATTAGAAACAGACTTCATGAGGGTGGCCTGAGGGCCCGGCTCTAGTCCTCTAGTGGGCCCTGTGCTCACAGCCCGGCACCGTGGAGCTCGATTGGCATTTGCCATTGAACACCAGGATTGGCAGGTCCGCCACTGGTGCCCTGTGGTTGTCACAGATGAGAGCAGGTTCACCCTGAGCACATCTGACAGACGTGAAAGGGTCTGGAGAAGCCGTGGAGAACGTTATGCTGCCTGTAACATCATTCAGCATGACCGGTTTAGTGGTGGGTCAGTGATGGTCTGGGGAGGCATGTCCACGGAGGAATGCACAGACCTCTACAGGCTGGACAATGGCACCCTGACTGCCATTAGGAAGACCCTACACTGGTGCAGTGGGTCCTGGGTTCCTCCTGGTGCACACAATGCCCGGCTTCATGTGGCCAGAGTATGCAGGCAGTTCCTGGAGGATGAAGGAATTGATACCATTGAATGGCCCTACACGCTCTCGTCTGACCTAAATCCAATAGCACACCTCTGGGACATTATGTTTCAGTCCAGGTTGCACCTCAGACTGTCCAGGAGCTCAGTGTTGCCCTGGTCCAGATCTGGGAGGAAATACCCCAGGACACCACCATCCGTCGTCTCATTAGGAGCATGCCCCATCGTTGTCAGGCATGCATACAAGCATTTCCCCCCCCCCCCCTTGTGGGCGTGGCCTAAATGTGCTTTATCTCTATTCCGAACTGTGAAGTCAAATTCGAGATACGTATATATGCATGTATATACAAATATATATATTTTCCTCCTCAGTTTAAGCATTCTGCTGTTTCTGTCTCATTAGGGTCAGAGGAACCTGCAGGACTGCGTGT
>NW_015661403.1:64379-70618 GCF_001515625.1 Sinocyclocheilus rhinocerous | reverse complement strand
CCTGACAAAACGACACAATTTCACATTTTAACAGACGTCACTCACAGACACTGATGTCTGATGCACATCATCGACTGTAGCTAACAAGCTTTAGATTATGAGGATGACTTTATTTATAGTAAACAAAAACAAATGAATGTAAAGTTGTGACTAAAGCAATTTAGTAAATAATTAGGGTCAGAGGAACCTGCAGGATCGCGTGTTTGTTTTTCAGATGACGATCATGTTGTCACATGTACCTGCGACTGATCGCTGGACGTCTCCATCTTCTCCTGAGATTTTTCTCTGGCCAGTTTCGCAGCTTCTTTGACCTCCTGGAACTTCTCAGCAAACTGAGGTAAAACACAGAAAAAACACGGATCAGGACAGGAAAAAAAACACGGATTGGGACTTTTACACCTCTGATTGTCAAAAGGCTTATGAAATGAACATAACAACCTTCATAAAGGTGTTTTGCTTCTACAGTTACATCAGAAACACGTGCTGCGACCGTTTCAGATCAATATAAAACATCAAAAACAGCCACATCAAGTGTGCATGCATGCGTGACGGCCTGTGTGTGTGTGTGACGTGTGTGTGTGTGTGACGGCCTGTGTGTGTGTGACGTGTGTGTGTGTGTGTGCATGCATGCGTGACGGCCTGTATTTGTGTGTGTGATCAGATGTGTGTGTGATGTGTGTGTGTGTGATGTGTTTGTGTGTGTGTGTGTGTGACGGCCTGTGTGTGTGTGATGTGTGTGTGTGTGATGTGTTTGTGTGTGTGTGTGTGTGACGGCCTGTGTGTGTGTGACGTGTGTGTGTGTGTGTGCATGCATGCGTGACGGCCTGTATTTGTGTGTGTGATCAGATGTGTGTGTGATGTGTGTGTGTGTGTGTGATGTGTGTGTGTGTGTGTGATGTGTTTGTGTGTGTGACGGCCTGTGTATTTGTGTGTGTGCATGCCTGTGTGACGGCCTGTGTGTGTGTGTTATGTGTTTGTGTGTGTGATGTGTGTGTGTGTGTGTGTGTGAGAGTGTGTGTGTGTGTGAGAGTGTGTGTGTGTGAGAGAGCACTCAGACTGTGGATCACAGCATCAGCAGACCCTCTTACACTGACTCCAGATCTGGAAGGCATGAGCTCTGGTGGTGAAGATCGGCTGCTCCCTGCGACACACACACACACACACACACACACACATCACATGATGATCAGCTCAGGTCACCACACACTGCAGTCACACTCATATGTGTGTGAAATCATCAACTTCAGCTTGATATTAATATTTAGAACATTATCAGTACTTGTTCATTTATTTCACAGTTTGCACTCATATGAGAATAAAGCAGACATCATCTGCCAGAGCGTCTGAAGATCAGTGATGACCTACAGCTGTCAACATCAGCTCATGCTAACGATGCCTGACTGAGACAACGACCAATTATACAGTTGACAGTCATTAGACACTGACCGATTACAATCAGTTATTACAGTGATAATGGGCAAACAAGCCTAAATAAAAGGCAGATCCTCATCCGACTGAAGACCATTCACTCTACAATTACAGACTTAATTTATTTCTAAACATCTGATAATGAACACGAAGGTCTTTTCACTGAGTGCCAAAAAAATCTCATCAGAAAAAGTGCTTCACGATGAAACCGATACGAATGCGAGTTGAGCTAAAGTGAAGCCCACATTCAGGGAAACAAATCTAAACTTATGAAGCTGCTTCTGCTCAGCGACTTTATATATTTGTGTTTTACCATGATTTACCATGAAGTCCAAAGGAATTACAGATACCAGCTGCACTTCACAATGCCAGACACATATTATTCATATAATGGCTGTAAATTATTTATAATTTGATTTGCCCTAATTATAATTTTTTCCTCTTTTAAATGTTCCTTTCCAAATTTCTTCCGCTTTTACACATTTGGAAGGCTATTCATCCACTCTCAAACCCCCTGTAGTTCATTCATGAAGTTCAGTTTGGGAAACCCAGGCTTAATGTAATGTTTAATACACATCATGATGTTGATAAAGAATGGAATATATTTTAGGTCAAAAGTAATTTTTAAAAAAGTAATCAAAAATTATTCAGAATACATTACCTGCTATGTGTAATCCAACAGATTACGGTACGAACTATAATTTCTATCATGACAGCTCTCGGAGGGATTGGCATGGTAATGTACACGACAATGTTAATGTGTTTGGTCTTGGTGGAATAGATCTGCTGCTGCCAATACATCCACAACATGCTGCTGTGAGCATGAAAGAAATACTGCTGCTGCACAAATAACATGAAATAACCCCCATATAGCATACATGAATCACCTCGTAGCAGATCTATACAGGTGGAGCTGGGGAAGGTGGAGGGTTTCTGAAGCACGCTGCAGCTAAATATATAAATGTACAGCAGCGAGCTCATTGGCTGCTGATACAAAGATAACCAATCAGCTGCACCATGAGATGATGATGTCATTATGTCAGATTGAGTTTAACCTATCGGACTGCATCATCTAGAGTTTCATGCCAGAACTTTGGATTTCTGTCATGTAATTTATAATCAGTAATTGATTACAATTTGTAAGTAACCTACCCAGCACTGTAAGTAATGCATGTCAAAAAATAAAACACAGGGTAAATAAAATATGACATCACTACTTTTCAAAAATAATTTAAACAAATAACGGGCTCACAATGTGAAAAGTTTAGGATTTTAAAGTAAACTTAATTACAGCAGAGGTTTGAGGAATAACTGTGTGTGTGTGAAAGAGTGCATCAGTTCAGCTCATTAAAGCCGTCCTCATTAACTCTGATCTGATTTAGATTTGACACAGACGTCACGTGATTTCTGATGACGACCTCAAACATCATCTGAATGCATCATCGGCCCGCAGGCTGACGTCATGTTCACGTCGCATCTGAACGCTCACGAGCGGTGTGCGGAAACATCGTTAATGTGAGGTCGATTAGCAGCGCTTCAGGAGGACCGTCTCTGTTCATTCATGAGTGAAGCCTCTGAACGCTACGAGCGATTAACGGTGTTTCAGGAGGACCGGTCACGTGAATGATGAGATGACACGACTCCAAACGCCTTTTATTTTGCTGAAGGTAAGTGTGGCAGAGTACAGAACGCAGAAAGATACAGGACCGTCCTGTCGAGCGTAGAGCGCTTCCCCAGATCTCAAAATAACCTGACAATGACGAGACGCGCGTGTGATTCACACATCACCACAGAGAAGCATCCAGAACTTTCCCTGTTCTCAGCCGAGCCACGGCAGGAATGCAGCTCTACCTGCACACACACACCCACAGAGCCACACCTGAACTCTGATTGGAGCAGACCGTGGAGTGGGAGGGGCTCTGACCGGACACACATTCCTGCAGGTCAAACACCAAATCACTGAACGACCAGAGCCACAATCACACAGAAACTCAGGACACAAGACTCCCGCGACGTCAAACCGGCCGCTCAGGAGGTCAAGCTCAATCAAAGCTGGAAAGTTGTGCCATTTTTAATCAAGTCACATTTATTTCATACATAATACAGATTGTTTCAAAGCAGCTTCACAGTGATAAACAGGGAATAATGATTCAATGATCCAAACAGAATTCAATTCTGCTGTGACTTCAGCAGCGGCCGCACAAACACAGTCCTGATCAATATCTGTCTGTTATTTTCCCAGAACAGATCAGACTGGACAAAGTCAATCAGTACAATGATGATTAAAGTAATTGTTCTGTCATTTACTCCAATAACACTGCAGCCCACTGATGACAGATTGATCAATTTCATTTCATATCAACGTTTAATTCCTTTAATACCTAAATATAATCGGAGTCATTTGTTTCTCCCAATCATAGCTGTGGTTTATTCTACCAATATGTGCTCTTTTACCAAGCATTCAGAGCGTTTGTGGCGTAAGACGACACGTCTGACCACATTTTTGGATAACTAGCTCAGAGCCTTCAACAATAACTCTCACTGTCTTTCAGGCCATGACGGCAGATCTGGACTGATCAGCACTACTGAGGGCTCGTGATGCAGATCTGGATTGATCGGCACTACTGAGGGCTCGTGATGCAGATCTGGACTGATCAGCACTACTGAGGGCTCGTGATGCAGATCTGGATTGATCGGCACTACTGAGGGCTCGTGATGCAGATCTGGACTGATCAGCACTACTGAGGGCTCGTGATGCAGATCTGGACTGATCGGCACTAGAGGGCTCGTGATGCAGATCTGGACTGATCGGCACTACTGAGGGCTCGTGATGCAGATCTGGATTGATCGGCACTACTGAGGGCTCATGATGCAGATCTGGATTGATCAGCACTACTGAGGGCTCATGATGCAGATCTGGACTGATCAGCACTACTGAGGGCTCATGATGCTGCTGTAAGTCACTGGCTTCGGCTCCGGGGCAGCAGCAGATGGTTGAGACTGACACCATCTGTGACGAGGCTTCAATCCCCACTGGAGAGCGTCATTTACCAGCCGTTAGGGAACATGTGGGGTCTACGGTGTCCAGAACACACACACACGCGCGGTCAGCAGCTTGACAATGTGTCAGATCAGCATCGGTGAACTTGTTCCATTCATGTAACTGGAGCCATCGGCGCTGTGGTTTAAATAGACTGTCCAGTCCAGCACCTCATTCAGCCGAGCTACGGCTCATCTGCTGCGGTTCAGGCTTTAATCCCAGCGCTTTATCACCAAACAGCAGATAGAGGCCGTTCCTTGCGGTCACAGGTTTGTGTGGAGAATGAGGTTAATCTATAACCCCGTCACTGAGAGAGCCTCCAGCTGAAAACTGAGTCACAATCGATCAACATCACATCGTTAAAAAACACCCACAGTGTGGAAAACCTGAGCCAGCCTTTACTAATCCAGACTTAGTGTCTGATGTGATAATTCATTTCAATTAGCTTTATTGGCATGACAAAAGCACATTTTGCATTGCCAAAGCAGGCATAGGAAAAGAGAACATACACAACAGTGTAATTTGGAACGTGATGTAGATGTTGAAGAGGGTGGGGCTTAAACTGCAGCCCTGTCTCACTCCACACCTCTGAAGAAAAAATTCAGTTCTTTTGTTTCCAATTTTGATAAAATCATAGAATTTACCTCCTATTCCGCTGTCGATAAGTTTTAGTAATAATCCTTCATGCCAGATTGAGTCGAATGCTTTCTTGAAATCAATAAAACATGCTCTCTCTCACACACACACACACACACACACACACACACACAGAGAAACAGCAACAGCGCGTCGTCGCTTTTTATCCAGCCTGATCTATACATTCACTCGTAGATAACTGGACAAAGTGATAAACTGCGGTTAGTTTTGTTTTCTAGTCATAGTAAAGTTTACCGTACTCACATTTCTGCAGAATCCCAAACGTTCCGCGGCTCCAGAGCTGCAACTGATCCAAATCCTCTACATTATTAATTAAACCAGCAACCAGCCGTAAAACAAAAGCCGCTGGTCAGTGAAAAACACACAAATGACATGCAAAATAATTTTGGTGTAAGTGGACAATAAAAAACGGAAAAGAAAAAAAAATTCGCAATGAGAAACTCACACAATGATATAAGATGTATAAAAACGCGTGGATTGCGAAGCGTGTGAACGGAAGGGGAACTCAGTTTGCCGGAACCTTCGGTAAAACCGCGACGGAGTGAAATAAGAGCTGCACGTCACGCGTCGCGTCGCGGTGGTGTTCCGCTGTAATCAGTTTTAACGCTGTTGTGTCACTCACGCGGAGACGCTCTGCAAAACCTCTAGGCACCTGTTTCCGTCACGAGCGCCATGTCTTGCGCCGCTGACTGTGACGCTCAGTTCGCGTCGCGTTTCTCCAGCGGTACCGGACGCGCCGCCCGTGCTCGAGGACTGGAGAGCGCGCAGAGACCGGCGGTGAGTGCGTCATCAATACATCATCAATGCATAGAGAGAGGTGTGTGACTGCTGCTGGATGAACGTGTGTGTTTGTTTGTTTCCCGGTAGAGCTCCGGAGCACCGGCAGCACGAGCATCGCTTCCCTGAGCGCCGCCAGGACCGGAACTCCGGCGCTTACAGCCAGCGATCACGATTCTGACACAGAACCAGACCTCCAGCGATGCCTGCCGGATCACTTCTGATCTAGTGGAGTTACACTGGCTTCTGTGTAAATAAAGCAGTTCAAATGAGCTTCTGCCTCGTGTGTGTGTGTGTGTGTGTGTGTGCGAGTGTGCGAGAGGGTGAGTATGAGTGC
>NW_015661403.1:32586-60086 GCF_001515625.1 Sinocyclocheilus rhinocerous | reverse complement strand
AGTGAGTGAGTGAGTGAGTGAGTGAGTGAGTGAGTGAGTGAGTGAGTGAGTGAGTGAGTGAGTGAGTGAGTGAGTGAGTGAGTGAGTGAGTGAGTGAGTGAGTGAGTGAGTGAGTGAGTGAGTGAGTGAGTGAGTGAGTGAGTGAGTGAGTGAGTGAGTGAGTGAGTGAGTGAGTGAGTGAGTGAGTGAGTGAGTGAGTGAGTGAGTGAGTGAGTGAGTGAGTGAGTGAGTGAGTGAGTGAGTGAGTGAGTGAGTGAGTGAGTGAGTGAGTGAGTGAGTGAGTGAGTGAGTGAGTGAGTGAGTGAGTGAGTGAGTGAGTGAGTGAGTGAGTGAGTGAGTGAGTGAGTGAGTGAGTGAGTGAGTGAGTGAGTGAGTGAGTGAGTGAGTGAGTGAGTGAGTGAGTGAGTGAGTGAGTGAGTGAGTGAGTGAGTGAGTGAGTGAGTGAGTGAGTGAGTGAGTGAGTGAGTGAGTGAGTGAGTGAGTGAGTGAGTGAGTGAGTGAGTGAGTGAGTGAGTGAGTGAGTGAGTGAGTGAGTGAGTGAGTGAGTGAGTGAGTGAGTGAGTGAGTGAGTGAGTGAGTGAGTGAGTGAGTGAGTGAGTGAGTGAGTGAGTGAGTGAGTGAGTGAGTGAGTGAGTGAGTGAGTGAGTGAGTGAGTGAGTGAGTGAGTGAGTGAGTGAGTGAGTGAGTGAGTGAGTGAGTGAGTGAGTGAGTGAGTGAGTGAGTGAGTGAGTGAGTGAGTGAGTGAGTGAGTGAGTGAGTGAGTGAGTGAGTGAGTGAGTGAGTGAGTGAGTGAGTGAGTGAGTGAGTGAGTGAGTGAGTGAGTGAGTGAGTGAGTGAGTGAGTGAGTGAGTGAGTGAGTGAGTGAGTGAGTGAGTGAGTGAGTGAGTGAGTGAGTGAGTGAGTGAGTGAGTGAGTGAGTGAGTGAGTGAGTGAGTGAGTGAGTGAGTGAGTGAGTGAGTGAGTGAGTGAGTGAGTGAGTGAGTGAGTGAGTGAGTGAGTGAGTGAGTGAGTGAGTGAGTGAGTGAGTGAGTGAGTGAGTGAGTGAGTGAGTGAGTGAGTGAGTGAGTGAGTGAGTGAGTGAGTGAGTGAGTGAGTGAGTGAGTGAGTGAGTGAGTGAGTGAGTGAGTGAGTGAGTGAGTGAGTGAGTGAGTGAGTGAGTGAGTGAGTGAGTGAGTGAGTGAGTGAGTGAGTGAGTGAGTGAGTGAGTGAGTGAGTGAGTGAGTGAGTGAGTGAGTGAGTGAGTGAGTGAGTGAGTGAGTGAGTGAGTGAGTGAGTGAGTGAGTGAGTGAGTGAGTGAGTGAGTGAGTGAGTGAGTGAGTGAGTGAGTGAGTGAGTGAGTGAGTGAGTGAGTGAGTGAGTGAGTGAGTGAGTGAGTGAGTGAGTGAGTGAGTGAGTGAGTGAGTGAGTGAGTGAGTGAGTGAGTGAGTGAGTGAGTGAGTGAGTGAGTGAGTGAGTGAGTGAGTGAGTGAGTGAGTGAGTGAGTGAGTGAGTGAGTGAGTGAGTGAGTGAGTGAGTGAGTGAGTGAGTGAGTGAGTGAGTGAGTGAGTGAGTGAGTGAGTGAGTGAGTGAGTGAGTGAGTGAGTGAGTGAGTGAGTGAGTGAGTGAGTGAGTGAGTGAGTGAGTGAGTGAGTGAGTGAGTGAGTGAGTGAGTGAGTGAGTGAGTGAGTGAGTGAGTGAGTGAGTGAGTGAGTGAGTGAGTGAGTGAGTGAGTGAGTGAGTGAGTGAGTGAGTGAGTGAGTGAGTGAGTGAGTGAGTGAGTGAGTGAGTGAGTGAGTGAGTGAGTGAGTGAGTGAGTGAGTGAGTGAGTGAGTGAGTGAGTGAGTGAGTGAGTGAGTGAGTGAGTGAGTGAGTGAGTGAGTGAGTGAGTGAGTGAGTGAGTGAGTGAGTGAGTGAGTGAGTGAGTGAGTGAGTGAGTGAGTGAGTGAGTGAGTGAGTGAGTGAGTGAGTGAGTGAGTGAGTGAGTGAGTGAGTGAGTGAGTGAGTGAGTGAGTGAGTGAGTGAGTGAGTGAGTGAGTGAGTGAGTGAGTGAGTGAGTGAGTGAGTGAGTGAGTGAGTGAGTGAGTGAGTGAGTGAGTGAGTGAGTGAGTGAGTGAGTGAGTGAGTGAGTGAGTGAGTGAGTGAGTGAGTGAGTGAGTGAGTGAGTGAGTGAGTGAGTGAGTGAGTGAGTGAGTGAGTGAGTGAGTGAGTGAGTGAGTGAGTGAGTGAGTGAGTGAGTGAGTGAGTGAGTGAGTGAGTGAGTGAGTGAGTGAGTGAGTGAGTGAGTGAGTGAGTGAGTGAGTGAGTGAGTGAGTGAGTGAGTGAGTGAGTGAGTGAGTGAGTGAGTGAGTGAGTGAGTGAGTGAGTGAGTGAGTGAGTGAGTGAGTGAGTGAGTGAGTGAGTGAGTGAGTGAGTGAGTGAGTGAGTGAGTGAGTGAGTGAGTGAGTGAGTGAGTGAGTGAGTGAGTGAGTGAGTGAGTGAGTGAGTGAGTGAGTGAGTGAGTGAGTGAGTGAGTGAGTGAGTGAGTGAGTGAGTGAGTGAGTGAGTGAGTGAGTGAGTGAGTGAGTGAGTGAGTGAGTGAGTGAGTGAGTGAGTGAGTGAGTGAGTGAGTGAGTGAGTGAGTGAGTGAGTGAGTGAGTGAGTGAGTGAGTGAGTGAGTGAGTGAGTGAGTGAGTGAGTGAGTGAGTGAGTGAGTGAGTGAGTGAGTGAGTGAGTGAGTGAGTGAGTGAGTGAGTGAGTGAGTGAGTGAGTGAGTGAGTGAGTGAGTGAGTGAGTGAGTGAGTGAGTGAGTGAGTGAGTGAGTGAGTGAGTGAGTGAGTGAGTGAGTGAGTGAGTGAGTGAGTGAGTGAGTGAGTGAGTGAGTGAGTGAGTGAGTGAGTGAGTGAGTGAGTGAGTGAGTGAGTGAGTGAGTGAGTGAGTGAGTGAGTGAATGTGTGTGTGAGAGTGTGAGAGACTCTGTCTCCTGTGTGTGTGTGTGTTTGACTGAACCAGATAATAATGTGTGAGTTTGCAAGCCATCAGAAGAATGACATTTTAGCACAACTGAGCACTACTACATAAAGACACGGCAGAGAAGACACTTGCATTCCAATGAGTTTATTCTGTAAAATTCTAGTCAATAATCAGGAAAAACAGTTTACATGTAGCTACAAACTTTGAAAATGCAACATGTAGGAGGGCAATAAAAACTGGAACGAAATGAAAACCACATTGGAGAGTGCGAATTTACCACAGATGAGTCATCTACTATCATCAAAAATAAATAGAATATATTCTTTATATAAACAAAGATAAGAAATAAAAAGGTAACAAATCAAGGGAACGTTTTCCGTCGGGAAGAGGACGGGATCGGCGCCGTCTGACGAAACGGACAGAAGAACATCATCAGAACAGAACGGAGCTACGGAATGGAAACAGAAGCCAGCATGCCACTAGAAAGGCTAGAAAACAACCAACCCACCGACACACGAACGGATATTTCACGTCTTAAAAAGATGAGCAGTACCTCTAGCATCGGGATAATAGTACAGAGCTCCTAGAATCAAACGTACAGAGATAAATGGAGTTACAGCGACTCTGTTTGTGCACAATACTTAATACAGATTCTACAGTTTCCACTCTTTTTTCTCTGATTATGTAAAAGCGTTAAAGATGGTCAAGTCGTTTAACAGATGAACGTCTGACCTACAATGTGTTTGTTCATTGTGAAAGAAAGAAATCTGTAGCACGACAGGAGAGGAATGACTGAGAGATCTGAACATCCGCCGCCGAGGCTAAAGCTAAACTCTAAACCAAACCAGCAGAGAGGAATGACGGTCGTGTGTGTGTGTGTGTGTGTGTTTGACTGAACCAGATAATAATGTGTGGGAGCTTGCACGGCAGAGAAGACACTTGCATTCCAATGAGTTTATTCTGTAAAATTCTAGTCAATAATCAGGAAAAACAGTTTACATGTAGCTACAAACTTTGAAAATGCAACATGTAGGAGGGCAATAAAAACTGGAACGAAATGAAAACCACATTGGAGAGTGCGAATTTACCACAGATGAGTCATCTACTATCATCAAAAATAAATAGAATATATTCTTTATATAAACAAAGATAAGAAATAAAAAGGTAACAAATCAAGGGAACGTTTTCCGTCGGGAAGAGGACGGGATCGGCGCCGTCTGACGAAACGGACAGAAGAACATCATCAGAACAGAACGGAGCTACGGAATGGAAACAGAAGCCAGCATGCCACTAGAAAGGCTAGAAAACAACCAACCCACCGACACACGAACGGATATTTCACGTCTTAAAAAGATGAGCAGTACCTCTAGCATCGGGATAATAGTACAGAGCTCCTAGAATCAAACGTACAGAGATAAATGGAGTTACAGCGACTCTGTTTGTGCACAATACTTAATACAGATTCTACAGTTTCCACTCTTTTTTCTCTGATTATGTAAAAGCGTTAAAGATGGTCAAGTCGTTTAACAGATGAACGTCTGACCTACAATGTGTTTGTTCATTGTGAAAGAAAGAAATCTGTAGCACGACAGGAGAGGAATGACTGAGAGATCTGAACATCCGCCGCCGAGGCTAAAGCTAAACTCTAAACCAAACCAGCAGAGAGGAATGACGGTCGTGTGTGTGTGTGTGTGTGTGTTTGACTGAACCAGATAATAATGTGTGGGAGCTTGCAAGCGATCAGCGTAATAAGATGCATTTACAATATCACATATCAGCATCACGAGCCGGAGTCCGACGATCATCTAGTGATCCTCCCGGAGCGACAGATTCTGCTGGAAGAGAGAAGAGCAGCCGTCAGACACTCGTTCTGCTGTGACTTTGCCAAGTCAGACACGTTCCTGGATCTAACATCTTTTGTTGATCCTGGAACAATATTACTGTCCAAAACAGAGACCTAACCCTACATCAGAGAGAAATGATAGCTGAATAACAAGGGCGCAGAAGCACCTAACCCTAAAACAGATATTTCCTGTAAATGTATCCCTCAATTCTGATTGGTTGATTGGGATGTTGATCCAGGAACATGTTGTACTTGTTGAAATCACGTTCACCGTTCTGCTGTGACACATGGACTTCATTCACTCTCTCTCTAACGCTGAGAAACGGCTAGAGTCGAGGAATATTCCTCCCTGACGCCGTGCTCGTCCGTCAAACAGCAGCGACTCTCCGCTCGTCACACACTGGTTTTAGGCAGGATTTTATTAGCCACTGTTATTGTGTATTTATGAAGCATAATAACATTGATATAAATGAAAATCGGGGGCCTTAGACTAGTCTTAAAAAGTTAGTTGTCTGACTTAAACTTTTAAAGTCAGTTATAAATAGGGAGAATGGTCTAAATTGAATACAAAAAGTCTGATCATGTTGGTCAAACTAGTTTTTAAGACACAGTCTTAACATAGTGGCCATATATTTATACGACGGCCCTGATGAACTCTCAGCCGTTTGCATTACTGAATCACTTCTGTCCTGATGAACGCTGTACAGCTGCTGTAGAAGTACAGGTGCCCTGATGATGAAATCAAGAAGATCGTCTCCTGTTCATTGCTCTTACCCCTTGACTGCACGTCTTGTCTGACGAGTTCTGGATGTTGTTGTCATGGTCACCAGCCTCAGAGCCGCTCTTCTGCTCGTCTTTGCCATCCTTCTCCAGATCTTCATCCGAACCCTTCCTGGACAGCTTGGACGACATCTAGGAAAAGGTCAGAGTGAAAACAGGCTTCATTCTCACACCTGTGCTGCTGCGGGATCTGAGGTGCGTCACGCCGCTACGCTAGTAGCTCGCTAACCTTCACTACATATATGAGTGTGCGGGACTCTGTTGCTAGGCAACAGCTGTTGCTAAGCGAGGGCTCGGTGAGAGGGATGCTCAGATCCACACTCACTTCACAGGCTGCTTCAGCAGAGACGCAGACTCAGGTGAGCGGATGCAGTCGCGTCATTTGTGTGAAGAACAGATCTCTGATCTCAGACACTATGATGTATGATGGGCTCATTTCCTATCGTCTGTATCTCACACACTGGTTCACTGTGATCCTGTGCATATTCTGCCCCCTACTGACCTGGAGCCTGAAGTGACCTTCAGCATCACCTCGACTGAACACGTTCATCCATAAAATCACTGAGCACACCACTGAATAACAGATCCTGTAACTGGATCATGCAGTGTGTGCACTCCCTGCTATCTAAACACCTGCTGGAGTTTTTGCTGCTCAATGTTTGCATGATTCTGCTGTAAAGATAAAATATATCTTGACACAGAACTCACAAAAATGGGTTCAAAATAGGGGTCGACCGTTTATCGACCTGGCCGATTATCGGAGCTGATATTAGGCATTTTTATGATTATCGGTATCGGCCATTTTCAAAACTGATTTGCTGATAAAAAAAATTAAATTTTAAAACGAGCTATTTGGCTCTGATGCAGCCTGTCGGAACTCACCACTCTGTGGTCTAGAGCAATCTCCGCCCACCGCACATCTTTTTGCATGTTAAGCCGCAAAAATACTATTTAAATATGAATCCTGCATGTTCTGCGTGTGTCCGTGTGAATGAATGGTGCAGACGCGCGGTTTCGTTTACTACACACATGCTGAAGTGTGCGTGACGGTCGCGGTGTTTTCTGCCGTCTCACTAACGAGGTCATAAATACATGAACAACATCTCCAGAACTGCTCTGAGAGTCACTTCATGAGCATTTGACCGTTTGATTGGAGTAAAACTATCCTCATATCATATACATAGGCTACAGAAACTTAAAAGGTCCTCATGGCAACCCGTCAAAATATAAGTTTGGTTTAGCTTAAAGAAACTGTCAGAAATATATTACTGTGGTGCAGTAGAACATACATACTACTACTACAACAATTATTACAACTTTTGTTTAAAAGAATAAATCACACAATACACTATATCTTCCATGTTTTAATTTGAATAGTAAACCCCTTTGTTTGCCAAAAAAATAAAAAGTTTAACTCTCATTTGATTAAAAGATAAATAAAATTAATGTTTTATGCCTTCATTTGCACTGTACTGTAAATTAAAATGGAAATTTCTAGCGTCAAGGCCAAGATTAGGATGTTTTATGACAATTTAGACATTTTAATAGGCTATTGTACTAAGTGTGTCTATAATAGGCTATTAGTGTTATAGTTTCAGGAAGATAGTTGCGGTCTTCTTAACAACTTCTACAATGGAGCTATGAAGACAATTAAATTATTTACATTTATTACATTGTGATTTATTAAGTTAATCCATTGATGTGCATTAGATGATGAATTGAATAGTCACCTCTACTACTGTAGGTTATGTTTTGGTCATCAGAAAATAATTCATGAAGAATTATGAGAGGTTATGCTATTATTACACATATTTCTAACATGGAAATTATTGAAGCCAGATACTTACATTTCCCCAAGCTGTTTAGCTGTAGTACAGTATTCATAGGCTTAATCATGAAGCATACAGTGGCCCCACTTTTAACTCTCTCTTTATATTACCCTTATTGTAGATGGATGCACAGATGAAGACAAGAGTAAGAAGTGCAGTGTGGGAGTACTACACTCAACCAACACCAGGGAAGGCAGTTTTTGTCAGAGCCCTTGTTTTCCTTAATTTTGACATGAATTTTCATTTTTACACCAGAGCTATATATCAGTCCAAAATATCGGTTATCAGTCTACTTGATCTGTAATAATCGGTACCAGCCCTGAAAAGCACATATCGGTCAACCCCTAGTTCCAAAGCCGCTCCGGTACCTTTGAGAATGCGCTTTTTTTCCGCTTGGATCCGACCTTGTCGCTCTTCATCTTGCCCTCCTCCTCCTCGCTGCTGGCATCGGCCGCGTTCCCTCCTTCTCCCTCAGTCTCAGATGAGCTCTGCTGCTGCATCACCTGAAGCACAGGTGTGGGTCAGAAGGACACAGGTGCTGTCAGACAGACGGACACAGGTGCTGTCAGACGGACACAGGTGCTGTCAGATGGACACAGGGGCGGTCAGACAGACAGAGGTGTGGGTTAGACGGACACAGGTGCAGTCAGACAGACAGGGGCGGTCAGACGGACACAGGTGTGGGTCAGACAGACACAGGCGCAGTCAGACAGACACAGGTGTGGCTTAGACGGACACAGATGCGGTCAGACAGACACAGGGGCTGTCAGACGGACACAGGGGCAGTCAGGGAGACACAGGTGTGGGTCAGACGGACACAGGCGCAGTCAGACAGACACAGGTGTGGCTTAGACGGACACAGATGCGGTCAGACAGACACAGGGGCTGTCAGACGGACACAGGGGCGGTCAGACGGACACAGGTGTGGGTCAGACGGACACAGGCGCAGTCAGACAGACACAGGTGTGGGTTAGACGGACACAGGTGCGGTCAGACACAGATGCAGTCAGACAGACACAGGTGCTAGGTCAGACGGACACAGGTGCTGTCAGATAGACACAGGTGCGGTCAGATGGACACAGGTGCGGTCAGACGGACACAGGTGCTGTCAGATGGACACAGGTGCTGTCAGATAGACACAGGTGTGGGTCAGACGGACACAGGTGAGGTCAGACGGACACAGGTGCTGTCAGGTAGACACAGGTGCGGTCAGACGGACACAGGTGTGGGTCAGACGGACACAGGTGTGGGTCAGACGGACACAGGTGTGGGTCAGACGGACACAGGTGTGGGTCAGACGGACACAGGTGTGGGTCAGACGGACACAGGTGTGGGTCAGACGGACACAGGTGAGGTCAGACGGACACAGGTGCTGTCAGATAGACACAGGTGCGGTCAGACGGGCTCGCACCGCTGCTCTACTCACCTGGAAACCAGTGAATTTGACGCCAGGGTTGTTTTCGATCTCCCACAGGCCTTCATTAAACCCTTTCCTCTTGTTCGACTTGCCAAACTTGTCTTTGTATTCCTTGTAGGGCAGCAGGTCTTTAGGGCCCAGGAAGGCACTGTGGAGACACACACGCTGATTACTGCTGCTTTATATATATATCACTGAATCACAAACACACTGCAGACTTACGTCTCATGGGTACCAAAGAAGAAGATGGGGTATTTGTTAGCTGGCGGCTTCACTGCTCCCTCCGGCAGCTCGTCGATCTAACCGATTAGGAGGAAACACAGTTAAACTCTGATCAGGAACATTATTCTGAATGACAGTTTTACACGGGTTTACATCCATAATTCTACAGATCGGCTCTGGTCCAGTTAAACTTATGCATTTAACCTCATGTCACATTATGGGAGCTTTACACACTTGTTGTCTTTAAGAATGCGTCTCTGTGAGACTCAAAGCACTTTCTGGATCCGGTGTACCGATGAAACATGCTACCAATCAGATTGTACCAAAAATATATTTGCATTGTTTTAAGCAATAAAACGTTTATGGTAAGGGTAGGTATGGCTGGGTAGGGTTAGTTATGGACATTAAAAAAGCCTCAAACCACAAGATGCTGGTAGCACAACCTGACGGATAGCATTTTTTTGCGCTACCTATCTGTTTAATGGGAGGTAGCACAATCTGAGCGGGTAGCACAAATCGTCAGAACGGATCTCACGGCGTCCCGAACTATCAGAGACTGATCTGAGAACATGGTGGGTTGCTTTCGAAATTAAGCTAAAACGCTGTTCTGGGCCCAGATCATCTCACACACGCACACGCACCGGTTCGCTCCGCACTGCCGCGGGTTCGAGTTCGGAGGAGTTCGGTTCTGAATGCACCAGTTCGGTTCCGGTCCCGCGCGGGCCAAACCGTCGCTTTACGGCCCAGATGAGGAACAGCTGCTGCCCAATAACACCATCAGCGGCACAAACACACACCAACAGACCCAACACACCTCCGAACCGGAACCGGACCCGTCCCGAGAGTCAAACACTTCATAAACGTCTAAAATAACGCAGAGCCCCGAACGACGAGAAGAGAGCGGATCATTTCACAGTACGCACAAAAACACGATGAAAAACACGGTGCATTATGCTCGCTCTCCCCCGGTTTCGGCCCGTGTTTGCTCGTGTGTGCAGCGGCCGCTCCGCGCTCCGGTAACCGGCCTCCGCGCCGCTCCGCTCGGCTGCTGCTCGTACTCACCCTCGCCGGCCAGTGCGGGTATCCCTTCATCTTGGCGAAAACCAGGTCTCCAGCTTTATATTCCCGGGGCCGTGGGCGAGCCATCGCGACACACACTCACAGACGTGAAAGAAAGACTGCACGATATTCCGCGGGTCTCAGGCTCAGCGGCGGATGATCGACCATCAATGTTTTGATCGCAGTTAATAAGGAAATAAATAATGAAAGAGGAGAGAGGGCCTGGAGAAACACCTCTTCCCTCGTCTTCTTCCTCCTTAAACACTACAGCCCGATCCCTTCGTCGTGTAATGTTTAGGGCACGTTTTATTTCCTGCTTTTATTCAGTCATTTTGTTGCAGACAGACACACACAGCACGTGTTTCAATTCAGCATGAGTTTATTTTTAAAGGGGAAAGAAAAACAATTAGAAACAGAACTGCAATAAATATGTCCTACAATTAACAATATTTAAGCCAACAGTTTCATTCTGACAGGCTCCTAAAATATTCTTCCAACAGGACATTTGCATCTAATAATGTTAAAATAAAAAGGGTGCTCATCAAGAGAAACAGAGGCTGGTGTGCACAGCCTCTGTAGAGGATCACTGAAGGCCAAAGCAACAGATTGAGAGTTTGTGTGTATGTGCTTTATACTGAGTGAACAAACCCGCAAATTAACAAGCACAACACTCAACAAAAATGCTTTTGATGGGAGCGAATGTGCTGTAGAAACAAATGATTTCACTTCACTGTGAACACTTAGGACATACAGTTGTGGTCAAAGGTTTACATGCACCTTGAATCTGCAAAAGTTTATATAAATACATATAGCCCACCTCTTAATGCATTTTGTTTCCTTCTGGAGCATCAGTGAATGTTTGAAGCTTTTGTAATAATGGAGTCCCTCGGTTGTCCTCAGTGTGAAAAGATGGATCTCAGAAGCAGACAGTGACTGCTGGAAAGGGTTTAACTTTGCAAAAGATGTTGAAAACCAAAGAATTTGCAGGACCTGGAGGATTTTCCTGAAGAACAGCAACAGGACAAACAAGGAACCCATAAACAACCATCGCAAAAAAAAAAAGGACAAACAAACAGTCGGGGATCATCTAGGTAACGACAGTATTTAAAAAATTAAGCCTATGTAAACTTATGAACAGGTTCATTTTTATAAATTCAGCTATTATTTTGTCTTGTGGACTATATGTAAACATTGTTTTTGTAAAATATCTTATTTTGCAGATTCTGCAAGGTGTATGTAAACTTTTGACACAGCTGTGGCCTCCGGTCATTGTCTGTTCTGCTCGTCTGTGTTGCAGCGCATGAAAGCCGGTCCACAGACGGAGGATCTGCAAAACACTCAGATTTAAGCACAAATCATCAGACAACAAACATGACTTCAGCATCTGAATGCAGCAATATTTCCAAAGCTCTAATAAAGACTATTCATGGACTTCAAATCAAAAGTTCAGGAAAAAGATTATTTAGCATTTGAGATCATTCCTACTAAACACATATTCTCCAAACACACAGTTACCAAAAGACTGACATTTCCTGGATGTCACAGCAGAGCGACTGACTGATAGTGAGTTTACAATCATAATCTGACACTGGGTAAACTTAATGGATTGATGACAGCTATAGCACACCCTCAGCAGTGCTCTTTTACCTCTGAAATATCATAAACAGTTTAAGCACAATACAGTCAGCAATTAACTAGACTTTTGCCCATTACCCAGATTACACTTTCCACCGCATTCAATGCGTGTCTGCTTACACTCCAAATGTCAAAACCAGAGAATTACCTGGCAAAAAAAAAGAGAAGAAAAAAGAGAAAAAGAGGCTTATTTCAGATCAAACTCATTTCACATAGAGACTGAACTGTTCGTGTGTAAAAATGGTTTACAAAAGCAACAAAAATAATGTAAAGAGCAAATCAGTCACGGTCTTTAGGATTGTACAGATACAGAACCGCCACCAAAAAGCATCATAATCAAGAGAATATTTTCACTCAAATCCCATATTAAGGTTCGATCATGTCTGAATTTTGAAGCTTTAGTGATTCTCATCCGCTCCTGACAGACCATCCTCCTAAAGCTTTGCAAGACTAACAATTTTAAATGTTTAAAAGAGACACCAACAAGCGATTACTGTCTACCTTTACCCGATTCCTTAATGAGTAAAAAAAAAAAAAAAAAGTTCAGCCAAATGAAGTCTTAGTGAACAATGTGTTATTTTGAATTTCTCTGACAGACTGCATCAGCAGTTTAACTTTCATTCTTTACAGTGAATTATTGCTTTAGTTGTTGCCATCTGAGAATTTTCAACAATATTTGTCTTATTTAACATGAACATTCATCAGTACCACTGTATTAAATCAAACGTACAGCAGGAGTTGGTGTCTCTGACCTCAGATCAGTAACAGCCGATGCTGTCTGGCAGTCAGTGGTCTTCAGTGATGGATCTGCTGATAACAGTGCTGTTCTCCTGCAGGGGGCAGAAGCGTCTCACTGACACACACGGCTTCTTCATCAACACCTTCTGATCACATCGAAGACTTTTACAGAAGCGTTTCTTTTCATCATTTTTCTCTTCTGCCAGAGTAACAGGATCCTCTGGAGCTTCTAACTAACTGCTCACAGACTTCTTCATGGGTTCAGTGAGTTTATTTCAGTCATTTCACACAAACAGCAACTACTTTGATTTAATGATTCAAATGTAGAGCGTCAATATATATTTTTTGGTAACACTTTATTTTAAGGTGTCATTGTTACACGTTACATGTACTTACTATTATAGTAACAATAAATGACATGCAAGTAACCCCAAGCCAAACCCTAATCCTAACCCTAACCATAATTGCCTTTTCATTATTTTTTCAGTTTTATTTTAATTTGTAGTTAAAATAACTAAAAATAAATGTATTTTAAAGTTTAGAATTAGACAGCCTTTGCACACAGGCTTACGCTGGTAACTCATCAGTGGACTTTCCTCGTCAATATAAACTATATTTTTTCATACTTTTCTCATTCTCACTAATTCAAGGTTTTATATGAATGAATCTCTGAATGGAACCAACTGTCTTCAGAAAAGGTTTGATGGCATTTTCATTTTATCTGATAAAATAGCTTATGAGAGGAGCACTGCTTTGTTTACAGCCGTTACCGGGGAAACCGTTAACCCCGTTTTAAATTAATGTAATAATTTATACTTCTGGCTCACCCCTGGTTTAAATGCTCAATTGAGAGGTTTATTATTTTATAATTTATTTTGTTTTTGTGAAAACCTGTATCTCAACTGTAAATCAGTTGCTATTTTGTGGTCTAGAACATGAAAGAAAGTCATTATAACTAAACATTGGACACAACTATGGGGCACCACTGTGCAGCAGCAAGCATCACAACGAAAAAGGAACCTCAAGGTTGATCTAGGAAAATGTCTGCAAATGTATAGGGCCCCATTCCTATATTTTGCCTGGGGCCCCCAATTCACTAAATCCGCCCCTGTAACCTATATATATAGTGCTTTTCTCACACTGGTGGGGAATCGATGTGATGCAAACAGACGGCAGTATGAGCGCAGGAGACAGTCTGTGGATATGGGAACCAGCAGGTGGCCTTCACTCACAGACTGATTGATTCATGGATTTTTGTTTTTTAGTTTTAAGGACATTAGTTTATAGAGCAGTTTGTAAAGACGGCCCCACCAGTCCTGATACTGTAACTGTGATTCCTCAGTTCTCCACTAGGTGGAGATGAAGACCCAATTATAAATGACTATGATTTGAACAAAAGGCAAGAAAATAAATTGATAAATGAATCGGACACATTATATGAATCCAAATGAATATATATGAACTTTGCATTTGCAGTTTAATCGTACATTTATTGTGTTTTTAGTGCTTGTCAAAATCAGTAAATGCTCATTTGTTTCATTTATGCTGCGGTTTGTGCTAGATTACTAAGAAGAGGTGATTTTAAGTTTATTATATGAGTGAAGTGTATCATCTTCTCAGAGACTTTACATATTTATAAAAAAAGGTAATGCAGTGGGCCTGTGCGTGTGTTTGTGCCTTTATGTGAAGTTAGTTTTACGCTGCTGTAAATCCCAGTGTCGGAGCCGCACCAGAGGGAACGGCATGATCACAGCCAGAGGACGACGCCACACAGTCTGAATAAATGATCTAAATGTTTGTCGTCTTTTTTTCCCTGCAGCCTCGACACGGAGTGATTTCAGCCCCTCAGCGTGTGTAACGCAGCCAGACTGAATTGTGGGAAATGAGGCAGACGACCAGTAAATAACAGTTGCCATGATGCCCCTCAGCGCCCGCCACACTGCCACCCAAACGCCCGCCTGCGGAAACAGCGGCCGGACTCCACAATTTCTGCACTTAACACTTGGCTTGGCGCATGACAGGTGCTTATTTTCCTGCACCGGGGGCTTGTGCATTTGAATAGAGCCGCTGCTCTGGCCATCATCATCCTCACTGTAACACCATCATGATCTGAGACCGATCATGTAGCCAGACAACCTTAATCTGACCTTTACACCTTTCATCTTTACGTGTGTATAAGAGAAGAGCTATGGGGAAAAATGGAAGGACAGTAAAGCAGATGTGTTCTGCTCTCATCATCAGGTTTATCTAGTGAAATGCTTGTTGTTACTCATGTTTTCCTCTCTCATGTGTATGGCGATGAACAGCTAATGCTTCATGCTCTGTATATGTGGACCTGACGTCTGTCCCTGTCTGTTGATTTCAGATGTTGAACAGTGTCCTTTTGGGCCTCGACACAAACTAAAGCGTAGACACGCCATCGCTCAGCTGTTAACATACATGACTTAATCAGCTCTCATTAAAACTGCTCAGAAAGCTCATCATAAGTTCATCAGGCTGAACCTCATCACTCCAGCAGTAATATATTTCATAGCTGTAAGCAGGTTTAGAAATGAAAATCTACTATGGCGAGTAACACATATCAACTCACTAGCCAATACTGGTGGTTTATGTTTGATTAAAGAACCTCGCAAATTGGAAACATCTTTAAAGTGTGAACACACAGTTTTCTGTAAGTGTATATGAACACCTGAAAATAGTGTATTCTGTTTTCAGTTAAAAAAGTTTTCTGGCTTGAATTTAGTATGAAATAATAATTATAACAATAAATAAAAATATGCATTTTTCCAAACACCTAAATTCAAATTCAGTGATGCCACTTTGTTCACTCTTGAAGTGAACTTTACACTATTGAGTAGATTCGTTGTTCTGGAGTGCTACCTTGAACTTAAGGAAGCGTGAGTACAGAATAACTTAAGTACTGAATAAAGCGTGAGTATAGAATAACGAGAGTACTGAATAAAATGTGAGAACAGAATACAGAGAGTACTGAATAAAGCGTGAGTATAGAATAACGAGAGTACTGAATAAAATGTGAGAACAGAATACAGAGAGTACTGAATAAAGCGTGAGTATAGAATAACGAGAGTACTGAATAAAATGTGAGAACAGAATACAGAGAGTACTGAATAAAGCGTGAGTATAGAATAACGAGAGTACTGAATAAAATGTGAGAACAGAATACAGAGAATACTGAATAAAACGTGAGTATAGAATAACACTTGTGTGCAATGGACAGTCCGTCCGCTAATTTTCAGAGTGAACAAACAAAATAAACAACAAAATAAATGGTATTTAATAAAAAAAAAAAAGAGTCTCAAAGAATGTTTTTTTTCTGTTTTATTTTTATTTTTATGGCATCTGCAAACAATTATTGACCAGTAAAACTGAAAGCGATTCAGTGAAGCAGAATTAATAATAAATATATTTCAGTCTAAGCAGTTTGATAATCTGGTTTGTTTCTGATGTTTTCTTTTGAGTAGTTGAAGTTCTGAATGGCCGGTAAACGGCGAACCCGGGCAGTACGACATTTGCACCTTTGAGCTATGAAAGCTAAAGGCAAGAAGGTAACGTGTGTATAGAAATGAGAGTTTGGTGCTTTAACACTCCCTTCGTTGGAACAGAACACAGTGTCCTGATAAATAATTAAAATCCTCAGCACAAGATTTTCTCGCCTTGATCACGTTCCTGGATTGTGATCACGATCGTCTCGTTGAAGTCCTTACCTCTCACGCTCAAAGTTACAGTCACAGCTGTCATTCCCGTCTTCCATTGCTGCGGTTGACGATTCAGAAACATAAATGGGATCACACCTCTTTTTGTCCTTGTCAATCACTGGAGCGGCATTCCTGTCTCCGGGCCACAGGCGGGACTGTAGGGAGCGAGTGTCACACGGCATTACAGTCCTGCAAACAGAGCCAAAAGCAGCTTTTTAACATAACAAAAAACCAAGCGATGCATTATTAAACGGGCAGATCAGGCACAATTTGAGTAAAGATGTTGAATGTTGAGCCACGGGTTTCAGCAGTGAGCAACAGCAACCGCTCAGCCGCGCTCAGCATGAATAAATGATGACCACAAGATCAGCGGCGTCCGACATGAGCCGTAGTCTGACGGACGTGCGCGAGTCCGGCTGCAGCGTCACACACACACACACACACACACACGCACTCACACACACACACACTCTCTCTCACACACACACACACACACACACGGTCCTGGAGCCCATCTTCCCGCACAACTCTCACCTGATTCGTTTGCAGTAGATGCAGTGTGGGCAAAAAGAGCAGCAGAATCTCTGGAGGCCGTGTGTGTGTTTGTGTGTGTGTGTGTGTGTGTGTGTGTGTGTGAGTGCGTGTGTGTGTGTGTGAGTGTGAGTTTCCTCTGAGGGGACGCCGCTCTGATTAGCCTGTTTGGGACACACACTCACTCTCTTGCTGACCTTGAGAACTTCTTCCCACCGTCCTTGAATTAGACACTGCAGGAGAAAATAACAGGCAATATTCTCAGTTGCACCGCTCTGTGTGTGTGTGTGTGTGTGTGTGTGTGTGTGTAAAGCATAAATTTGAACTGTAAATGACACTAATGAAATAATGACTAATAATATTAAAATCAATTCATCATTGTTTCTCCGTCAATAATGATTGTTTAGTGCTCTTTAAGGTCTAAACAGAAAGGATGTTTCAGAGGCGGATCACGTTTCTAATTAAAAACCTTTTCTGTAACAGTGTAAAAGTTTCTATACAAACCACGAGACAAGCGAGAATCACCAATGAATTGACTTTAACAGGAAAAAAGTTTTTGTTATTCTCCTCTTGCATTATTGACCAACTATTTTCCTGTTTGACACTGTAAAGCTGCTTTGACACAATCTACATTTAAGCGCTTTAGAAATAAAGGCGACTTTACAAATGTGCCATATTATATTTAACAGGGATGTGGCCTGTTTCGTTTCTGTGAGGATAATATATAGCTTATTTTCCATTGAACAGCTGTATGTGATGTGTAACGATTTGCACTTCCTCGCGTCACATGATAATTCAGGATTCACATTTGAGAGGATCAATGAACATTGTCGACTCCTTCAGACACGCAGAGTTTTGTGCCGCTCGACTGAATTCTGAAATCTAATGAAACGCTCTGCTTTCTTCCCCCAGTCTGTTTAATAAAACCTTAGAGAAGAAGACACTCAGTAAGAAAAATCATTTCACGTCCTGAAAGCGATAAATGTGAGCGATTATAGCAGACCTGACACATTTGGACCGAAGTGAAACGTGTTGCTCAAAACGATTTCCAGATGGATCCTCCTCAAAAGACGGTGGGCATTTTCAAAAGGCACACATCAGATGCTCGGAGCTCATTGTGGAGCGCAGACATCTCTGGTCAAGCCTTTTGTTCTCACTCGGGAACCACTTATAAGAAAACAAGTCTAGGGTTTTAGCTCTAAAAGCTCATGCCAATAACGGTGTTTCCATAGCAATCCAAGCACACGACCGGCTAAAACGTAGCACAGAGTCTGTGCGATCCGAAGCACCTCTGACCTCTGACCTTCTGCTAGATGATATGGATCAATAGGACCAGTTAAAGTTCTCTGAGCTGAATGGAAGTTTGTGAAAAGAATAACTGTGATTCTTCAGCCAGTAAACAGAGCTGTGATGCGAGTGTCAAACGCATGAATAGAGGTTCCATTTCAGAACTGCTGCAGTGTGACTTTAAAATCTGTTTTTCCCTCAATCCCTTTGCTGTGATCTTTGCTTTTTTCCTGAACTTGGGTGACTTTATCTTTCTCTGTCTTTTGAGCTGAATTGATGTGAGTGCTGGAAACTCGCTGTTGGACTATGTGTTGAGCGTCCTGACGGTGAGTGTGCAAGCAGACAAAGGTCAGAGGTCACAGACTCATGTTTTTTAGCAGAGCTGAGATGGAGGCGAGGCCACGGGGCAGCGTGAAACACACACTCACAAACACACTACAATCATAAACACTCACACTCACTCACTCACTCTCTCTCACTCTGAAACACACACTCACACACACACACACACACACACACACACACACACACATGCTGCATTCATAAAAAAAGCAGAACATATCCAGGAGACTGTATCTGCTTTGTGAGACTGAGTCATTTCACAATGGATCTTTGCTGAATCTGAAACACACATGAAGCTCCGTCTGGACAAAGCATTTTAGTCAATGCAGAATGATTTTTCAGTTTAATGTTAGATAATTCCAAATACCATTTTCTCTTTAATTCATGACAAATTATTTTAATATAGAAAATACATTAAATTTTTTAAAGTTAGGTTTATGGTAATATATATTCCCTCACAAGTAAAAATCTGAACAGTGGATATTTACATGACTGCAGACAGCAATTCTGTGTGTACATGTGTGTGTGTGTCTATCAGAGTGTCTGATGTGTTCCGTGTGTATGTGTGTGTGTGTGTGTGTCTATCAGAGTGTGTGATGGGTTCCGTGTGTGTGTGTGTGTGTGTGTGTGTCTATCAGAGTGTGTGATGTGTTCCGTGTGTGTGTGTGTGTGCGCGTGTGTGTGTGTGTGTCTATCAGAGTGTGTTATAGGTTCTGGCAGGTCCTGGTGGGCTCGGCTGGACTCAGCAGAGGGTCTGATTGATGTGGTTAAAAAGATGAAAAACAAAAAGACATCCTCAACACTCTGCTGATTTACATTCACTGGACTTTCAGTTACATTAGTACAGGTTATTTTTTAGCAAAACCTTTCTGATTTTTTCTATTCAGTTACATTTGATCAGACTGTGTGTTTCCTGGGAAAATTGTGCATCCCTACCTCGGAATATATGATCTGCTATATTTTTCTGATACACTCTTAGTGTTTTCAAAGTTTTTAAAAGAAGTATGTTCTGCACATGAATGCTTTTTTTAGAAGTAAAAAACAATATTGTGAGCAAATTCTTAGTTTATAATTGCTGTTTTCTCTGTGAATATCTGTTAAACTGTAATTTATTTCTGTGATCAAAGCTGTATTTTCAGCATCATTACTCCAGTCTTCAGTGTCACATGATCTTCAGAAATCATTCTAATATGCTGATTTGCTGCCCAAGAAACATTTCTGATTATTATCAATGTTGAAAACAGTTGTGCTGCACAATATTTTTGTGGAAACTGTGATGCATTTTATTTTTCAGGATTCACAGATGAATAGAAAGTTTAAAAGAACATCATTTATTTGAAATAGAAATCTTTTGTCACATTATAAATGTCTTTACTGTCACTTTTGATCTCTTTAATGCATCCTTGATAAAAAAAAAACTTAAAATACATTAAAAAAACTAACAAAAAACTAACCCCAAACGTTTAAACAGTAATTTATATGTTAATGAATTGTGTTGTTGTGATGCATAAATTCACTTCAGCATGTGAACCTACTATATACTATATGTGACCCTGGACCACAAAACCAGTCATAAGGGTCCAAATGTAGATTTATGCACCTGAAAGTTGAATAAATGAGCTTTCCATTGATGTATGGTTTGTTAGGATAGGACAATATTTGGCCGAGACACAACTATTTGAAAATCTGGAATCTGAGGATGTCTCTATTTGTTTCTCTGTTTTTGCCACGGGATTGACATCCTGTGGTACTATAGGATCTACACAAGCTTCAGTTTGGATCCAGAACACCTGAGAAGAGATGATGCCAACCCCTCAGAGGACCTCAGATGATGCCAACCCTGAAACAACTTACAGAACTACCACATTTTGCTATATGTTTGATTGCATCATATAATAATTGCTGTTAATAGTGTTCATCGTCTGTTTGATTACGTCTTTAATTGATTTTTCCGTACAGTTCTGCCATATGTACATAAACTGACAATCACCACTGATAAGCTACCACTAAATACTGTAGAAACTTAATTTGCTGTAAAGTTGCTTTGCAACGATTTGTATCGTAAGAAGCGCTATACAAATAAACTTGAATGGAATTGAATAGATTTTTGGCATAAAAGAAAAATGGATAATTTTGACCCATACAATGTATTGTTGGCTATTGCTACAAATATACCCCAGCGACTTATGGCTGCTGTTGTGCTCCAGGGTCACATATATGTAAAAAGTTTGTGTTTTCATATATAAAATATGCCCTTTGGGGAAAAACAAAACAACAACAACAACAAGTGATGTTTTATTAACAAATTTCGAGAGGAGCATTCGCAGATAATCAACCCGGCCAATTCACTATCAGTAATTACATCATCTATCCAACCACCACGAGAGAGAACCACTATAAATAATCATAGCGGCCTTACCTTCATTCTCTCCAGTGTTTCAGCTTCCCTCCACCACCCCGACTCCTCACGTCGACCCATTCCCACCGGGGGAGCGCTCTGCGTTCGGGCAAATACCGAGCTTGGAGCCCTCTCCTCGGACAGCACGCCAAATACGCATACTATTCTACTTGCTTTATTATCTGCAAGGCGAACTCGTGAAATGGGGTCAGGAATGATGTGATTGTTTTATCCTTCTCAATTAAGCAGAACAATCTAGGATGTGTGTGTGTGTTCGGAATAACAGTGAAGATCAAATCAGTTTTGCTGATTTTATGGAATATAGTGTGTTGCTGTCTAATGGCACACTTTCATTCAATCATACGAGTTAATGTGAGCCTGCAGTGTGCTAATATAATCTCATCTGCTGCCGTATGTGTCACATTTCAGCATGTCTGATACTAATGCAATATCCTCTCCTCATGTCATCCATCCACTCACCCAGCCAGCGGTGAGGCCTAACACCTCCATCACGCGCAGTGAATCATCAGTCAAACGCTGCAGAAAGACAGGCGTGCTTCTGAGCGCAGATTGTTTTTAAAGAGCAGCACCGATCTGCAGAAGACCGGGCTTTTTTCCGAGATCTCCTGAGCCGCTAATTAACGGATCTCCAGCGCGAAGTCCTCCCGCCCCCCGCCGGCTCTCGGCCTGTCCGGGCGCTCGCACTCCCTCCCCCCCGTCTGTGCCGCTGGGCCTAATGGATTTTTATCAGCCTAAAGTATCAGAGCTGATTTGAGGAGTCCCTCTGCTGCTCTAGAATTCCTTTTGAAATGCCTTTCTTTGGTAGTCTCATTGCACTAGCCTGGGGCAATGGCCTTCAGAGATCACAATGTTATTAATATAAACATGTCAAAACGCATGCTGAAATTCAAAACAGGGGTGCCAAAATGTCAAGGTGTCAAACTGCTGAAATATAAATCGGGCTTTAATATTCCAAAGCACTGCGAAAATAGCCTTACTGCAAATCGCTGTAACAATGCGGCTCATTTGAGATAAAGTCATTTTCTGCACGCTAACGGTGGGTTCAACACAGCCATAATCAGCAAAACAGGACAGTACGTCTCTGCCTGATTGCGCAGCGGCTCGCGTACAGAGAGAACCGTTCAGCGCTTTATACTTCCGGATGGACAGAAAGATTGATTCTTCTCAGTTCGGCTGCATTTAAATGATCGAAGAGCCAAAAGTCACTGAAACAACAGCTGCGTTAGCGCCGGGCTTCATTTGGGCGCCGTGGTCAGGGTTTGAGTTTGGGAGTCTGTGTTATGAGGGTGAGGTTAGGAACCGGTGTGGTTAACCTGAAGACTGAGCAGAACATTTCCTGTCCAATAACAGAGCGAGAGGATCACGGTTACACGGCATGAACAGCATTCATGTGCTTGTCATGCTGAATAAAGGTTAACATGTGGCCTTGGAAAGCACTGCATCTACGACATGGACTCACCTGATGTGAAGTGTCACCTCTTCTGCCCTGATGATCGCGCGCGGCAGTTTGGAGCGGCTCCAGGCGTCCACGCGCCACCGCGCATCTGTTCCGACACAAAGCCGCATCTGAAACAAACGCGCAAACACACCGACAGCCCTCAAACGCTGCAAGTGCTGCAAGCATCGACTGGTCAAAGACTTCAGCCCACTTTGATCTCCCTTTCAGGCCTTTCATTTGCAGTTAGATACACATGCTAAGAAGTAGAAAGTTTGCATCGAATAACTTTTTGACTATAATGATAACTTCTGACCATTTCATCTTATATTTTATTGCCAGCATGAATATCCTAACACCGTGTCTACACCAGACGCGATCAGTGTGACAAAATACTGTAGAACCCATTATAATCGGTGATGCTGTCTACACTGGATGCGGCGTGACACGACAAATCCCAGACAGTAAACTGATGTATCTTTCTATTTATGACGTGCTGACATAAAGTTCAAATGATTTGCAACGGTTGCTTTGTCACATCTGGTGTAGACACGGTGTTAGTAAGATGATGATAGTAATAATAATAAAAATAAAAATCTGTATAGCCCTTGTTACAGAGAAAATGGTAGTCCCAGTGCATTACATATAAAAAAATTTAAACATTAAGAAAGCATAAAAACAATACAAAAAGAACAAGAAAACTGGAACAATGAATGGAGGAAATATAAAAGTCTGACATTGATGAAAAAGAAACAATGAATATTATAATGTGCTTTTTAGAAATGAGAATCTGTGGAGATTCACTGTATGTTCACTTGGTAAAAGATTTCAGATTTAACGGCAGGCGAGCGTGTTTAACTAATCCAGAGAAATCGAGGGCTCCAGGGGTCTGAACACGTTCGCCCGTTTCAATCCTCACATTTATCCTCGCGATACAAAGCGTTACAGATAACGGTTTGTATTTCACAGAGATGCATAAAAATTCTGTGAAGTTTAGAACAAATGTACGAAATGATGTAATTCGCCTAATTCAAAGAGCAAACGTGTCGCTCAATACAGCATCTGGAAAGCATCTCAAAACCGACTGAAGCTTTTCTCTTTTTTCCATGCTGAGGGTAAAGAGTTTTGGTCACTGTATAAGGTTATTCCTCCAATCACATTAAAGCTTGACACCATCATCTGAAATTTTCAAATTATACCCTGGTGTGCTGATGGACTTCAAAAGTGGCTTCAAAATACTTTGACACAAAACATATATTTTTCAAGTAAAATATATTTGATTTTAGTGCCTTTAGCATTCATGTAAACAACACAGATATGACTGGAGATGCATGTCTCTGCTCTTTGATCTACGTCTTCAGCCTTTGATCTGTCTATGAGAGTGAAAAATGTATTTTCCAGCGGGGCTGAAGCGCGGCGCTACAGTGACCCCACAGACGCAGGAAACACCATCTCCTAATGCTCCTGGAAACCTGCAAATGAAAGCTGGAAAATGAAGTAAACATACTGATATCTGTCTGTTCCACCATGACCTGCCATGCCTTAAAGCAGGATCTTCAGCTCCGCTCTTTCAGAGGCCCCGTGATCCAGATGGAAAGCGGCAGGGGCCAAACGTTTTCAGAGCAATTACTAGATTGTGAGGAACAGGTTAACGTGACAAACAAAGCTTAACACGCTTTATGGTTTTTGTGAACGGTAAGATAGGCTGGAGTAATAAATTAAAACCTAGCAAATGACTGGGATCAAATTAACTGCCATCTTCAACTAGCAAACAGGTTTTGAGAATCTGTTGATTAAAATATCTGCTAAACCCCTGTCTTTGACAAAATCCACCCACATGCTGGAGGAAAAACTGCAGAACCATCATTTTACAAGAGAAAGAAACGTCTGTTCTTCCACTTTCTCATGCAGTGAGGAAAAAGAGCCTGTCTTTGTCCTGCAAATATTATGAGTTTTCACTCAGTGTAAAAATCTCAATTAAAAATGTATGATCATTAGTGAACAAATGTGATTTGTTGATGTGTGAGAATGTCGACTGTATGATCCAAACACAACGAGGATGATAGCATGCATTCAGTGGTGCTTCATGCACTCTCTGCTTCATTATAAGCAACATTGGGCTTGTTTTGTTTTTGCAAGAGATCTGGAACCACCAACATCCAACTCAACGAGAAACACAGATAAACACTTTGTTTAAAAGTTTTCATTCATCGATTTCATTTTTATTTAGTCAAACACATTATCATTGTGCTGTTCTCACTGCGGTCTTGATTAGCTGGTTCAGATGTGTTTGATTAGGGTTGTCTTCACCAGCATAAAAGCTACTGTTAAAAAATGGTGTTGCTGAACTACTGTCGGGAAGGGCTAAACGCAAGGATTGAGTTTTTAGGCAGCACAGCGATTTGATCAAAACCAGTTGGAATGCCATATAAAAAAAATGGATGGTGCGGAATGAAGAAGCCCACTTTAAAGCGCAGAATCAACTCAAATATCGCATTTAGGAGAGTTTCTTGATCTCAGTTCAGCGGTCATTTGACTCTTAAACACTCCTCAGAGTCCTTTAAACCCTTACGACTCAAATCGCTGGCCTTCAGGAATACGCAGAATTAGCTTGCACGGGGTGTTGGTCTGTGCGGCTCAAACCTGGAGCTGTCAGGCTGTGCTGGGAAATCTGCTGGATCATTAGCATACGACGGCAGCCGAGGCTCACATATTTAGTCAAACACATTATCATTGTGCTGTTCTCACTGCGGTCTTGATTAGCTGGTTCAGATGTGTTTGATTAGGGTTGTCTTCACCAGCATAAAAGCTACTGTTAAAAAATGGTGTTGCTGAACTACTGTCGGGAAGGGCTAAACGCAAGGATTGAGTTTTTAGGCAGCACAGCGATTTGATCAAAACCAGTTGGAATGCCATATAAAAAAAATGGATGGTGCGGAATGAAGAAGCCCACTTTAAAGCGCAGAATCAACTCAAATATCGCATTTAGGAGAGTTTCTTGATCTCAGTTCAGCGGTCATTTGACTCTTAAACACTCCTCAGAGTCCTTTAAACCCTTACGACTCAAATCGCTGGCCTTCAGGAATACGCAGAATTAGCTTGCACGGGGTGTTGGTCTGTGCGGCTCAAACCTGGAGCTGTCAGGCTGTGCTGGGAAATCTGCTGGATCATTAGCATACGACGGCAGCCGAGGCTCACAGCTGCCATGTAGATTTTCCTCTCGCTCGCTGCCATTTTCTAATTGTCCACTCAGAGCTCTCAGCTCAACTTAGAGCACCTCCTCTGAAACAAGGCCTTCTGGGTAGTGAGATGGAATCAGTGGCCACCGGTCTGCCTTCACATAGTGATCTGCCACTGTAGATCGGGCATAAGAGCATCCAGCCTTACGGGCGACACGGCACACGCACTTTCACAGAGACACAGAGAACCCACCGGCCCCAAAGCCATCGACACACACATCTAATAACACGTCGCTCTTCTCTAGGGCTGCTTCTGAACTTGCAGCCAGGGCAGCGACTTGTGAACACTGGAATTGCAAACGCCGCCACAGACCGGCCCTGACCCCGGCCCACGCGAAGCCAAAACCAGGGTCATTTCACAGACACGCGTCGCAGATTCCCCCTTGATAATTATTACAGATTAAATCATATGTTCACGTGTTCAGATCAAAGGAGTCCGGTAAACAGATCAAACGTCACAGGACTGTGTTTCAAGCAGGATCTTGTCTCTGCTTCAGTATATTTATTGAATTCCTTGAAAAGTCTGTTGTAAAAAATATTTCCAGTGTTCTGAATCTCGCTCTGTTCGGACGCAAGCTGACGCAGTCCAGTGCACTTACGGTTTGAAGATGAGAGCTCACATCCTGTGATTTATGCCAAAGTGTTAGTTGTGTTATTAGCAGAGAAACGGAGGCTAATATCGGGTTATAGCTGTCATGCGGTTGCTCTTCTCTTTGCATGTGTGTGAAGTGGAGAAAAACGCTGGGCTGCTGACGCAAGTATCGACCGGTTCCCCACCGCCGGTATAGTAATAAATTTGACTCACCTTGCATAAAGTGCAAAGCAGCATGGGCTCCTGTCTGCATCTATGAATCAACAATGAGAATCACAGGACAGTTACACAAACTGACATGTTCATGCATGAGATGACAGGATAATACCATCGACTGAATGTTGAGGAAAATGTGTTAGCAATACGTATAAAGCTGAGCAACAATTTCTTGACAAATATTACCACTCTAAACAAATGCACAAAATTAGCTGATAACCAACAGAATTTGTCACTTGACCTTTTTTTACCAGTGGTAGTTAGATTTACACCTAAAATCCCCAGTAAGCAACACAACAGGCGACAGGGAAAAATATCCAGAACCAAAGCAAACTCTTCTAGCAACTATATATATACAGTACTGTCGCAAGGGCTGTGCCAAGTGTGCGACCGCACAGGGCCTCGCTCCTGGCCTGCATTTTATGTCATTTATGTCAAATTTTACATATATCAAAAATACATATATCAAGAGCATGCTCACAGATGAGAACAAAACAGCGTTGGATGAAGTGGATTAGAGCCCTGCACAGGTCTCAAATATAGGCCCTAGCATGTCTTTTCCCCCTTATCCCAAAAAAAGCTTATACTACTGTTTCAGCTATTAAAATAGTTCAGTTTTGTATGTAATGGAAAAGTGATTATATTTCATTTCGTTTTTTTATAAAGTTAATTTAGAAAAATTTTTGGAGCATTTTTTGTTCGTTAAATGTAAGTTTTTTTTTTTTTAAGTAACGACCAGCGGCAGACAGTGACTGCAGGACACGGAGGCGCCAGCGCCATCACTTGCATTTTTTTCTGACAGTGGAAACAACTTGAAATACACAGTTATTTTTGTTTATAAAGGTAAGAGTAATACATCATTCTAAACTGTAAAGGGTCTAGTTTTATTTGTGTGCACTCACAATATCAACAAAACGTTGTGCTTTTATAAAATAAAGAAAACAAACGCTTTCTGCCGTCTCGGTCTTGAACAGGAGCGCTTCACAATGATGAACCGAAACTCAGCGAATTGCCTCACAGACATGATAAAAATATATAGAAAGCGTTAAATCACTACTTTAAAACAAAATAATTTAAATCGAAAATAGAAACTCTTTCATTATGTAATCTGTGCATTTCTCTCTAAAGGCACATCCAATGAGGAGATGGCGAGTCATTTTTTATCACCATAGTTGATGGATGTCTAAAATATAACAATAAGGAAAAGCCTAAAACAGGCCCGATTATAATTTGCGTTTTATTTTATAATTCCATACAATTAAAAAATAAAAC
>NW_015661403.1:0-32570 GCF_001515625.1 Sinocyclocheilus rhinocerous | reverse complement strand
GATTTTTATGTTGCTCTGTTCTGAATACCTTAAAATTTAAAGGATTTGCTGCAACGCAATATTGTCTGATATGTGAATTATTTATTAGCCTATTTTTTTTTATCCATGCAGCAAATGCTTTTTTAAAATACACTTTAAAGTACTTTTCAATATAAATTTTACGGGTAGCTTGAATGTGAACTAAATATAAAGGTACCAGCAACCCAGTTGCAAAAAAACCCTTTAAGTTACAAAATCATTAATTTATGAATATAACTGAGGGTTTTCTTTGCTTAAGGGGTTTGTTGCAACCAGTTGCTCAGTGAGGATCAGAATCCGTTTTTGCTGTTGTCACAATCACAACTACAAGAAAGAAAATTAGTAGACAAACTTCTTCCTAAGGCCAGCATCGAATGGTGTTGAAAGTGAACGGCATTGAAGGGCCTGGATAAAATGTACATTCATATCTGCACTCAAATAACATCCTACGTACTCACTTCAGGACACTTTCATAACGAGTCTCTGTGACACAGAAACTTCTCTAGCAAAGAAAACACACACGCATGCCTCAAGAGACGGCTGAACGCATTTCTTTCTGCCCAGAGGTAACATTACACACACACACACACACACACATTCCTGAGCACTTGGATTAATGCTCTCTTTCCTTTGATTAACCCTCTGGTTGGGTTCAGATTCCTGTAACACTCGTGGTGTTCTTGGTCAAAAATGACCGGCCTCCAAACAATTGCTTATAAATCTTTCATTATGCTATATTATCACAAAATATTGGATTCAATCTTTTTGTCAACTTGTTTTCTTTCATTTAGGACTGGTTTTGTGTTTCTATTTGCATTTGGTTAATCGTAGGCCTCATTAATCTGTGAGTAGGTACCGAATTTTTTGAGTGAAAAAAAAACATTTTTTATGTATAAGTTCCACAATATGAGATAAAAAAAAGTATGAAAATTTGCACTGTTTATCACACTAGTGTACTTTAATGTTTAATCAGGAAGTCTGGTTTGAAATGCTTTTATTTTGTACAAAATTGCAAAAAGTCACACTAATCGTAGGCCTCATTTATCTGAGAGTAGGCACCTAATTTTTTGAGTGAAAAAAGCATTTTTTATGAATAATTTTCACAATATGAGATAAAAAATTACCATACTCGTGTGCTTTAATGTTTAATCAGGAAGTTTGCTTGGAAATGCTTTTATTTTGTAAAAAAATGGCACAAAGTCACATTTGTGGTGTTCTACAGCCATTGAAAGTGAATGGGGAAGAATGAAAGTAAGAGAAACAACTAGTGTTCAGGAGCATGTTGATTATGCTCACATTTGTACATGTGTGCTTGCAAAAATAAAGGCCTTGGACCTGTGCATGTGTGTATGCATGCATACTCACGCTATCACACACACACACACACACACACACACACATTCATGTATACAAACTATTGCGTATATTACATGCTTTCTATTTCATCCTACTCTTTACACAGCAAGATTGACTGGAGAGCAGCAGGCTGTTTCAGTTTCTCCAGAGCGGCTGCACGAATCCAATGATGACAATGGCCAGAGTCAGACTCATCGACGATGTGCTTTTTATGGTTATTCTGACTAACCCTAATTTTCACAACTTTTTTTCCACCTTATTGTTCAGTGTGGAAGGTAGCCCATGGAAACTTCCGGTGCACTAGCCGCTGTAGGGAAATAACTAGAAGAATAACAACGTGCGGTAAACAGCAAAAGGTTTGCACTACAAACCAGTGTGTTCATAATTAAGATAATACATTAAAATAATATGGTAAAACACACCAATATGCAATATCAAGCAGCTTCACAGTAAACAGGAGAGTAACAGAATCAATGATGCAACCTTCAAAAATTAGACCAAATTCTGCCACAAAGCAGCTGTAGCAAGACCACGGTGTCATTATTCAGATCCAGTTAGTTCAGTTAAATAAAACTGTGTGAAATGTTCATTTATTTCACCCATTTATTGAAACAAGTTAAATTCAGAGATAAGTAGCTTTTACAGAAGACATCAGTCATTATTCAACTCGAGTCAATGTTGATTCAATTCAGTTCAGTAACAGCGCTGATGCAGCAACTAGGACAGTTAACACCCATAGCCAAAGTGACTAAAATATCAACACCGGAATGTTTAATCACATTTATACTCAAACTACAGGAGTCCAAACGAGGCGCGAGTTCATCCATCAAATCAATCAACAGCAGCTTTGATTAGTTTACCTGTATTTAACGGACGGCGTGTAGAGACACAAAACTGACGGGAGAAGAAACTCCGGTGGAAGTGACGGGATCTGAAAGCTTGGGATGAAACACAGCTCGTATCTCCGTCGCCATGAGTTAAACACAACATCACACACGGTTCACACTCAAGACACGTGTTGCACTATTATGTGACAGACTCGTTGTACCGGAGATGGAGTCTTGTGATGTTTACGGTGTCAGTCCATTTTAAAAAATGCGGTTGTCACTCTTGTTAATAACGGAACAGAACTGATGAGAGATTCTGCTGATGTGTGAATGTGTTCAGCAAACATGCATCTTTATGAAACCCGCAATAAATCTGTTACGGAGCGAACGAGACGTGAGACGTGCGGATCCATTTGCAAAGCTTTATTAGAAGACATGGTCAGAAACAGGCAGGGTCGAACACCAGCAAACAGATATGGCACAGGCAAGACACAAGAGTAATCTGTTAAACAGGCATGGTTCGATCGATGGCGAACGTAATCCAGAGGGCGTGACAAGAGGGGTAATCCGAGGAACACGAGCAATAGTCCAGGCAAGGTGCAAACATAATCCAAAAGACAAGACGAAAGGGTAATCCAAAATACTCAGGCAAGAATCCAACACGGGAAAGCAGGCAAGGCAAGACTATGACAAAGACTATACTATGAAAACTAGAGCAGGCAGTGCTTTAGAAGTTCTGTTAAAGTAGCTATCAGCTAGGGTAGCGATATGCGCTTACAATACTGGGCAGTTTGAGAAGGACCTGAGTGAGTGTAATATAGTGTGTGTGTGATTGGTTACAGCTGTGTGCAATCAGTGCAATGGATGATGGGAAATGTAGTCCGTGGTGACGTGAAACAGTCTGTGTAGTGAGAGAGTCAATGTAATGGAAGAGCGATCTCTGGTGGCGATCAGACGGAAGTCCATGGACAGGACTCGTAACAAAATCATATAAATACACTTAATGGGTTTAATCTCAGTTTATTTACCAATGCCTTTTGATGATTTTTATTTCTACAATGCTTCACATGTTTCATATTGTATTTTCATTGCTAAAATTACTGTTGAACCTGCTTCTATGCTTTGCTTCTGATGGAGTAGCTGAATGTAATTTTTGTCATCTATTGTACCACCATCAGTTTGCATTTTGCTCATCCTGAGAGACAGTTTTTTCACTCTTGGTGTGAACAGACAAAAGAGGTGTATAACAGTGATGTTTTCCATAACATACTCTTTGCAGTTTAAAGCCGCCTTGAAAAATTTATTATTTAGTCAGAATACACAGATACTTGGAAGGTCTGTCAATTAAGATGCTTTTTGCAGATGTGTGTAATTATGACATCTACCAGCAGAGGCTAACAGAGCGATATTGTAACCAGCAAAACCTTGACCCCTTGAAACAGACATTTGTCAAAAATTCAATTAGCTTTTTTGTTTCGTGTTTGGTGTGAAGAAAGGGCCTTCAAGATGCCCGTAAAGCATTGAAGACGCGCTCCCTTCACTCAGTACGGTGAGGCGTTTTCACTGCAAGGTTGATCCCTTTGATTTGGTTTGTTTGTCCTCATGGTCATTCTGACTTGTGGAGTTACACAAAGATTTGCTCGCAGAGAAAGAGGGAATATGTGGTGTCAGTGTGCCACAATGGTGGGGGGTTATAAAGCACATCTGGTGAAGAATGTGGGTGTTTCTCAGAGCAGCTTCCCTTCTGTACCAGTCAGAGCCGTCACACGGCTGATTTACGCTCCTCTAATGTCATGGAATGAAAACATGGAAACTGTGCCATAAACAGTGAATTCCTCATAAGTTGGGAGATTATGATTCAGTGTGTAGGGAGGAGGTCCAGTTTTTACGAGACCATCAGTACATTAACACACACACACACACACACACACACACAGGAGCAGTGAGTGCTGCGTGAGGGAGAAGTGTGTTATCTCATGGTGACCCCACGGCTCTCATTCTAAAATCCAGTAACTTTCCATTCCTTTTTCCTTTAGTCAGGTATACATGTCATCGCCACTGTGTTTATGATTTCACACAGAAAATGTTTTGGTAATGACTTTAGTTGAATGCTTGGCTATTCTGTTTGGGAGGGAGACAGAAGCAGACGGATGCTCTCTCAGTGTGTGAAAGATTAATGCAAACTGTGGATTACCAGTGCCATCGCAGGCATTACACCAGAGTCTATCGATTTTCCTTCAGCTCATCCGAAAGAAGAAAAGAGAGAGGGCTATTCTCCACAGAGATGCTGCACGTCTGTTTTACCAAGAGCTTCTGCTGTCCGTTTTCACAGGCTGCTCTTCTTCCGCAGCGAGCACATTAAATGCTGGAACATTCTTATCAGTCATAGACTAGCCAGATTTACAGCATGTTGACATTCATGACTGACAGCACAAGTATGGTGAAGACCTTGTCACGCTGCCGAACCCTTAAACTGCATAAACGCTGAAAGCGTAAGACCACTTTCATATTTCTATATGTGACAAGCCTGTGCGCACGTCTCGTGAATGGCTCGTACAGGCGGTGTAGGAGTGATGGTGTTGTGAAGAGCTGTGCACTTTAATCTGCTCGTTCACAGCCCACAGCGTTTGCACAGGTCTGCGTGTTGCCATACATATAAAGTGCATGAGAAATTTAGTTTTCCAGAAACAAGTAAAAATCCATAGATGTACGTTTGCTATGGTGTTGAGTGTCTAGATCAGTTTGAGGATGTCATGCAGTGAAAAACTTACCTTGATCTGGAGACAGCAGGGAAAAAGCCTGGACGTTTTGATCCATGAAGATGGTCACCAAAGCCCAGAACTCTCCAGCAGATGAAGCTGCTGCGGATACGAAGTGTCTGCTAACCAACTGATAAATGTCTGTGGCCTTGTGAACAAGAGCAAGTTTTATACAAATTAACCTGACATTTTGTGACATTGTAACCAAAGGAATCTTTTGCAATCCCTGAAAATTGTGGCTAAAAATAAATGTGTGAATCTGCACACATCTGAAAGTATGACTGTTATTACATTTTATTTTACTTGATTTAACCACAGCACGAACTTGAGTATATGTAGGGTGGACAGCCTAATTAGGGGACATAATCAGTCTCAAATTATTCAAATTACTTCAAGTTTAAATTGTTTAAATAACTCCCATGTCCCCTTTGTCGAGACCTCCTGTTGTAATAAAACAAATAAAATAATGCATATGATGTCAGCACTATTACGATGGTCCCTGGTTTCCTGATTGGGAACCACTGTTTTAGACCTCACGGACAATTACTTACAAAATACAATACTTACACAGGTACCCCCTAAAAACATCATGGTTGAGACTCAAATCCTTTCCCATTACAAACTGTTCCTAAATGTTGAGTGATCCTTATCATTACATTTGTACTCCACTCTAAAGGAACAAGAATGCGTGAAGTCGTTCTTTATGTCCATGTACCTTATAACGTGCTCTAGAGATCAATTTTAGTTCAGAGCTCTGACCATCCCGAGCTGATATGGAGGTTTCTTTAAATGTCTTTATAACCAAAATGTGTTGTGCTCCATGGCACAAAGACCCCAGTCTGGTTAAACCAAGTCAAATAATAAAAAAACTGGTGGTTTTGTCATTCTAATACATAGAGATAATCACTCCAAGAAAAATTAGGAAAAATGGTCAAGAAACAAAATTAAAAATTTTTTTGATCATTTAAGATGAACTGAACCGAAAAGACGGGTCTCAAAATCATACAGGCACTGTTGGAAAGAAATGCTCAAAAGTGCAGAAGATGCAGGACAACGAAAGAATGAGGATTTTTATGAAGAACAGTCGGCAATTAAACAAGGGACTGACAAACTATCACAAAACAAACAGTCATGAATCATCCAGGGAATGTATTAAAAATCAACCGTGTGTAAATATTTGCACAGGGTCAGTTGTGTAAATTCAGTTATTATTTTGTCTTGTGGACAATTTGTAAACATCTGTTATGTGAAGTAGATTAGTCAGGGCAGTACTAAATAATAAAAAGTAATTCTCTTCTTTATTTATTTTTTTTGTCTGGTGTATTCAAACTTACTGTATGCTAGGAATAGGGAATCTGTATGATCATGAGGCTGATGAGTGATCAGAACTGCTATCCAGCTCCAATATCCCTTAAAATGACATTAAAGCAGACAAGCTTGAGCTGGGAAAAGCCTCAGGGTGGGACATTTGTAAACCTCTCTATCAGAGTAAATGGCTTTTGTGTGTGTGTGACTGCTGATAGATGTTGCTCTAGTTGTGTCAGAGCTGTGGCCACGTTTGGGCAGGTGTGTCTTTGGCTCAGACATGTATCGCCATGAAACAAGCAGCTCATTGTGCAACATCTACATTCCAGCCGCCACATGAGCGTCTCAAAGCTGCTGCACTACACGTCCATCTGTGAGCCAGCAGCGTCCGCAGTGAAACACACCTACACGACCACGCTCTCAAGATTGGTTTACTGAACAAACATCCAGCTGATGTGACCTGCTCTCTGTCAAGAGCTCTTGTACATTTAATTGCAGTTTCACATGACTATTTTATAGTGAGAGCTGGTATTCTTCTGTCTTTCATGAGTGTTGGATTGTGGGAGTGCCCAAAGAGACTTCAGAGAGATGTAGAGGTATATTTTGTTAGTCCGGGTTGGGTGTCTGGACAAGGTCCCTAAGCTGTTTTATAGTTTAACCAGCCTTGACTTGTTGGATGGTGACATGTATCTGCTGACTAGCAGGATCAATGCTCTAAGCTGCAGTCTGATGCTTGAAAGGCTTTTGGCATGTGCTGGTGCCTGCGTTTTTCACCCTTGACTGAAAGCATATGCTACGAACAGTGTTAGCGTGTATTAGCCTGTGTGCATGAGTATGCATATGTGTTAGTGTATGAATGTGTGTGTATGTGTGTGTGTGTCCGTGGGTTCCCGGTCGTTTCCGACACATCTGGCAGTGCTTGGCTCCTTCAGGTGAATCATGTCTCTTGGGAGGCTGCCTCACTGTGTGTGTGTGTGTGTGTGTGTGAGTGAGTGTGTGTGAGTGTGTGAGTGTGTGTGTGTGTGTGTGAGTGTGTGTGTGTGTGAGTGAGTGTGTGTGAGTTTGTGTGTGTGTGTGTGTCTGTGTGTGTGAGTGTGTGTGTGTATTTGTTTATACTACATTGTGGGGACCAAATGTCCCCACAAGGATAGTAAAACCTGAAATGTTTGACATAAGGGAAAAAAATTATAAAATAGTAATAAAAAAAAAATAAAAAATAGTAAAAGATGTTTATCTGAAAGTGCAACAATGCAAACAGGTTTTTTGTAAGAGGTAGGTTTAGGGTTGGGTTAGGGGATAGAAAATATTGTTTGGTCAGTATAAAAGTAATAGAAGTCTATGGAAAGTCCCCACAATTCACAGAAACAAACGTGTGTGTGTGTGTGTCCCTGGCTTCCAGCGTTGTGGCATCTGCAGTGTGGCAGGAAGTATGTGAATCTTTCTCACAGTTAATTCAGACACCACATGCTTTTCTAATTCCACCCCGTCACCCCCCTCAGCCCTTAAAGGGAAACATCAGAAACGAAATGTGTAATCGCATGCAGTTGATGATGTTTGTGCAGTAGTTTGGAGTGGGCCACGAGCACTGGCGGGAGAACGGTAGCACAGGTACGCTCTGACAGGGCTTCTTTATGTGGCCGGCGGTGTTCATGGGGCCAAGAGCAGCTTTCACACTTACAAGCCCCAACACACATCAGCTGCCTGGGGCGGCGCATGCCTCCGTCTGTGATCAACGGATAACAGCCTAAAACTGCCGCTCTCCACCAAAAACTTCTGCAAAACACCTAAACATTTACCCTTCGCTTCAGCTACTAAGCTGAACAAGAGATTGCCAATAAAAAAATTCTCACTCATTTTTGTCGGAAGCGTTTCTCTCTCTGTCACAGTTGTGCAGATTGTGTGTGTTAACAGGTGGAGGGAGGCTGTTTTGGAGGAAAAGGTCATGAGTGTTACAGGAGAATCAAACAGCGGAGAGAGTTTGTCTCCACCCTAATGAAGAGATGAGAGGATGGAGACACGAAACACCAAATACACCCCCATACTAAAATAAACCAGCTCCCTGCCCACATCCACACACTTTCACGCAGACACACTGCACCCTGCACCACTCGCTGACACCGGGTCACGTGTGTGTGTATGTGATGGGTTACACCTGCAGGTTTCACCATCTACATTCCATTCTAATGAATTATTTTCGTTACATTGATATTGTATAATATGCTTTCAGAAAATAATTCTCACTGAAACTAATTGCGTTACATTAAAATAATGAACAGGACTCTGTGCTTGCATTTTAGAAATAAAGTCAAAAATCAGCCTAACTGAACTACGCATAAGCTTCACTTGCATCGGTGCATCTAAATATATTTTCACAGTCAAGCACAGTAATTTGGTGGCACTGTAGAGCTGAAGCATGTTCAGAGATTGTATTGCACTAATCTGGAAAATTATGTTTGGCAGATCACTCACAGCATTGTAATTGTAGATGAGACTTTAACATTTAGCACTCACATACTGCAGGCCTTTAGCAGCAACTCAACACACACCGGCTCCTTCTGCCGACGCTAATGTCACTAATACTCCTTCTAACACAGTTTGTGTGTGGAGAGAGAGACACGTGGAAGAATGGGTTGTGTGTCGCAAAGTGATAGTCATGCAATGTGTGTGTGAGTGTGTGTATGTGTGTGCATGTGTGAGTGTCTGTGTGTGTGTGCATGTGCAATGTTTATTATAAGATTATATGGAGTAGAGGAAGTGCAGGCATTGTCAGCGAGCGTTTGGCAGCGCATGTGTCCCACCTTCACGATGATGGTCCATCTCTCTCTCCATCATTCATCTGCTGATGGCTTTTTGAAGTGCTCTCTAACTTCTGGAAAGTTTTCCACCTCCCCCCCTTTTAAAAGGCCATTAAACTGTGTTGTAATGCAAACGGTAATTCTAAAGAGACCAAACAGGTGTCCGATGTGCAGGCAGCGTGTCTAATGTAGCTATTACATGGACAACAGCAGATTATCATAAAAGCATCTCTCCTTAATGTGGACTGGACTGATCAATAGCAGACTGACGATGAGACGTGCACGCACACACACACACACACACACACACACACGCGTGCTGCAGACTGGAACTGATATTTGCTGCACTTTATTAATCCTCTGCAGCATCCTGACCTGATTCCACACACACACCGAGTGTTTCGCCATCACTTTGGGCTTGACAGCTGTTTGCGGTTCTGCAAATTTCAGGGTTTGGGTTTGGATTGGGGTTAGGGTCAGATTTAGTGTTATCCCGTTTACCTTTGCTCTGCCTCTTCATACATCTGTCTTTGCTTCGCCCGGGGCTCGTTCCTGCTCCTCTGTGAGCGCAGAGAAGAGAGAGGTCAGAAGTCACACAGCTCCTCCACAATCATCTGACGTAACATCTCTCTGAAAGTGGCATGGGTGTCGGATTTGAATACGAGGACTTCTCATGGCTGCCGTGGCCTCCAGCTTGTTCAAAGGCAGTATTTTTAGAGCCACTATGAGATAGAAGCTGCTCTTCGCTGCTCTTCGCTGCTCTTCGCTGCTCTCTGTGTTTTTGAAGTACTCTCTGCAGGCAAAAAGCTTTTACTCATACCTTTTTGGATTAAAACGATCCTCATTAAAGCACTATGAGGCTTTTCATCCTCTCAGTGGCGTGAAGGAAAGCTTATTTAACGTGTTTTATTGAGTTTGGTGCCTCAGAGATGTGTCATGCTTTACTCAATTTAACAGAATCACTGAAAAGTAATTTTAAGAGTAATTTCTTTGTAATAATCTATGAAACAATTGTGCAGCAGTCACTGTTCTTTTAATATATATATTTTTATATATATAAAGAGAGAGAGAGAGAGTCAGCGTTCAGTACAGTCATATTACACCAGTCCTCAGGTCCTTACACTGGCTTCCAGTTATATTTAGGATTGATTTTAAAGTACTTTTACTCGTTTATAAATCACTCAATGGCCTAGGACCTAAATACATAGCAGATATGTTCACTGAATATAAACCTAACAGACCACTCAGATCATTAGGATCAAGTCAGTTAGAAATACCAAGGGTTCACCCAAAACAAGGGGAGTCTGCTTTTAGTTATTATGGCGCCCGCAGTTGGAATCAGCTTCCAGAAGAGATCAGATGTGCTAAAACATTAGTCACATTTAAATGCAGACTCAAAACTCATCTGTTTAGCTGTGCATTCATTGAATGAGCACTGTGCGATGTCCGAACTGTTTGCACTATATTTTATGTATAATCGTTTTCTTAAATTCATTTTAAACTTCTTAAATCAATTGTTTTAATCATTTTCAATGTTTTTAAATTCCTTGTTTTATTGTTGTGATTATTATTTTTTTTTCTTTTCTTTTATGTAAAGCACTTTGAATTACCATTGTGTATGAAATGTGCTATACAAATAAACTTGCCTTGCCTTGCCTTACAGCAGACTTATGCAGGTTAAAGGGACAGTTTTCTATCATAATTTACTCTCTTTGTTGTTGTTCCAAACCTTTCTATCTTCTTCTTTCTTGGCAATGGCAGTACATCGTCTCTCACTTTAATGCTTAATAAAAGCGCCCAAGAGCACCAAGAGCAGTGCTTAATTTGAGCCGGATCCTACCGGATCCTGTTCCGGAAAATGTCAGATTTTGGATTTTTGCGTTCCGGTATTTGTTTTTAAAGATCCGGCATTAACAAGTGCAGATCGTGACAGTGCGTGCGTGCATACGAGACAGAGCGATTGCAGGTTTATGTAGATGTATTTGGAGTGCTTAATTTGAGCCGGATCCTGTTCCGGAAAATATCAGATTTTGGATTTTTGCTTTCCGGTATTTGTTTTTAAAGATCCGGCATTAACAAGTGCAGATCGTGACAGTGCGTGCGTGCATACGAGACAGAGCGATTGCGGGTTTATGTAGATGTATTTGGAGCATGATTTGTAGATTATGTATTGGTCCTCAACATATTATTGACCAATCAGCTTTCTTAAGTTCAAAATCGCTCTTGTTGATTGGTGCTACTGCTTAACCCACTCTCTCCACTCTTCTGTGAGCAGCGGAATGTTTGGAGAGAGTGTAATAATACCAGAAATACCAGAAATAATACCAAATAAAGTTAAATATTATAATATATAAACATTATAAACACTCTAATCATAGCCTAGTTCCCCTCACTCCAAAACAAATCATTTAAATGTAACGGTATGCAGATCAGATCAAGAATGAAAATAAAAATATAAAGCTAGAAACCAAAACAAAGCGAAACTGAAAGTACCGTTGGGCTCTCGTACCTCTCTCATTCTGCACAAATCCAAATGTTTCCATATTCGCAATGTATTTCAATGTTAAACTATTATTTATAATGTAGACTGGGCTTCATGCGCGTTCGCATATCGACAGAAAAAAATCATCCTCTTCACATGCACAAAAATGCGCTTGGCATAACAGCAGCTTTAGACCGGTTATATACGTACTCTTTAAATTGATATGTTTGGCGGACTGTATTTTATTTTGATAATGAACAGACTGCGATGGCAAGTTTGAATTGCTAGAATAATAAAAAAACGAACACTAGCTTCTCTATTCTTTTTGTATTCTATATATTTCTTTTCTTTTTATTTATTATACAATTAACAAAAGCAAAAAAGGCCTCTAACACTAGCATGCTCTATTCTTTTTCTATTCTATCGGTTTTCTTTTTATTTATTTATAAAAGTGTCTGCTAAATGTAAATGTAAATGTTTACTTTTATTTTTGCACACTCACAATAAAAAGAACGTTTGTGTTTTTGTAATTAAGCAAACAAACAGGATGAGCGTTCTGTCATCTCGGTTCTCGGTTTCCTTTCCGTGAACTTGTTTGCGGATTGCCGCACCTCACATCTGTTAATTATTTATGTCAGATATATTTAGAATATTTATGCCTTTTCTATATAGATTGTATTTTATTTTTATGGAAACAAATTTTGTTATTTGTAATGTAACTTACATATATTTGCCTTAAATCATCCTGACAAACCATTTTTGACCCAGGGTTTGAAAACCTAGGCTATGGTTAGGTCCATGCAGAAACTTGAGAACGATTCTCATAGTTGTGCCATCATCGTTTAGTGACGTCATTGAATGTTCCGGGAAAACTGAAGTTGTATTGTCAGTGTCGGTCACGGCGCCTTTTAACTGCTGATTTGCATCCGGCAATGTTTCATTTACAAATTAAGCACTTACCAAGAGTTTGGAGCGAAGTAAAGGGGAGTAAATGATGACAGAATGACCATTTTTGGGTGGACTATTGCTTTAATGTTGCATGGACGATGTGTATAATCAGGGTTTATTTTAGCCGTAATCTTAACTCTTTACAATTTAACTAAATAAAAAATACCTGAAACTGAGACAACAAACAAAAGTCAGATTAGTCGACTGTAATATCACAGTGTTTCTGATCAGCACTGTCTTATTGTAAATGGGTTTATAGAAGCTGAATGTAATTTCAGTTCATTGGGTCAAATACATTTAGATGAACAGCCAATGCACTTTAACGGTATCCCATTTTTTCCTCTGGGATCAGTAAAATTATTTGATATATTTGCCTAAAATCGTACAGCATGTTATGCAACATCTAGGAGTACTGTACATGAATAAACCAAGCTCATGAGGTGCATCATTTCTTTGGATATTCACCTGTTGTTTACACACAATATCAAATGTGTGCAATTCAATACTAATTCAAGTTTTCAATTAAATTCAAGTTTATTTGTATAGCGCTTTTTGCGATACAAATCATTGCAAAGCAACTTTACAGCTAATTAAGTTTCTACAATATTAAGTGGTAGCTTATCAGTGGTGACTGTCAATTAATGTACATATGGCAGAAATGTACGGAAAAATCAATTAAAGACGTAATCAAACAGACGATGAACACTATTAACAGCAGTTATTATATGATGCAATCAAACTTATAGCAAAATGTGGTAGTTCTGTGTGTTGTTTCAGGGTTGGCATCATCTGAGGTCCTCTGAGGGGTTGGCATCATCTCTTCTCAGGTGTTCTGGATCCAGACTGAAGCTTGTGTAAATCCTAGTTACCACGGGATGCCAATCCCAGCAGAAACAGAGAAACAAAGAGAGACATAATTAGCGTAGCTTCTGTTCCAACCAAGCTAAATTGATTTGTTTAACCCAAACTAAAGAATAATAATGTGCATTTGATCAGATATAACTGCAGTACAAGATTACGAGATGCATTATTTGAATGCTTGGCCAAAGAGATGTGTCTTTAATCTAGATTTAAACAGAGAGAGTGTCTCTGAACCCCGAACGTTATCAGGAAGGCTATTCCAGAGTTTGGGAGCCAAATGCGAAAAAGCTCTACCTCCTTTAGTGGACTTTGCTATCCTAGGTACTACCAAAAGTCCAGAGTTTTGCGACCTTAGGGAGCATGATGGATTGTAGCGTGGTAGAAGACTAGTAAGGTACGCAGGAGCTAACCCATTAAGGGCCTTATAGGCAAGTAATAATATTTTGTAACTGATACGGAACTTAATAGGTAGCCAGTGCAGAGACTGTAAAATTGGGGTAATATGATCATATTTTCTTGACCTGGTAAGGACTCTAGCCGCTGCATTTTGGACCACCTGTAGGTTGTTTATTGAAGATGCAGGACAACCACCTAGCAGTGCATTACAATAGTCCAGTCTAGAGGTCATGAATGGATGAACTAGCTTTTCTGCATCAGAAACAGGTAACATGTTTCGTAACTTGGCAATGTTTCTAAGATGGAAGAATGCTGTTTTTGTAACATGGGAAATATGATTTTCAAAAGTTGCTGTCTAATATAACACCCAGATTTTTTACTGTAGAGGAAGTAACAGTACACCCGTCTAGTTGCAAATTGTAATCCAAGAGATTCTGAGATTAATACTAAGCATTAATGAAATTATATTTTAACTGTTAATCCGTCAAAACACACTCGTATGTCCCTGTATGTTGTAGATGAAGTGATTTGTGTTTGCATGTGAAATGCAGTTTGCAGGAGGGAATCTGCTAGAATGAGCCGCTGCTCGGCGTCAAACTCGACTTCAGACCACAGCCTGAGGGAGAAGATCAGCAAAACGAATTCTGTCTTTAAAAAAGCTATCTTACAAACAGCAGCACTGCAATCCAGCCAATTTCTACATGTTGATTTGATAAGCGTCCTCTGGGTCTCGCTGCACAACTGAGGGCTTCCCATGTGTGACTTCATAAAATTTGCCCCTTACAAATAAAGCTTTGATCTCCTGTAAGTAATACAGATTTAACCGAATATTTCAAGCTATATTAGCAACACAGTAATAGTTCATGCCATTTTGCTTGTTGCAAATTTGTAGTTAAGGAGAGGAGATGCCCACTCAGTCATCTGTCTCTGAGCGTTAAAGAAGCCAAAACCTGTTAAAACCTGCTCTGTAATGAATTAAACACAGCATGTTTTTACCTGCTGTGTAATTGGTATATTAAAATGTCAAGTGACTGCACCAAATGTAATATCAGTTCATCAGCTCAGTAGATATAAACTTCATGGACTGATTGTCATGCGTTGCGAGGCACGATTACCAGAAACGTGTATTTAATTAAATGTTTTGAATTCAAGCGCTTCAGTGAAAAATCCTTCACGTCCTTCTGCCTGACCAATGATTTTTTTTCTAGAGAACATGCATCCAGGTTTTTTTGGAAATTAAAAGTTTTTTTTTCTGTATTTAAAGCAGACATGTGACAACTGAATCACTGCAAAGAAAACGTTGAATTGGATGAAGCATGTAAGATTCTGGTGAGCAAAGCATAAGTTGCTGGGATTGATCAGAGGCTGTTAAAGCGCACGCACACACACACACACATCCAGTATGCAGTGCTTGAGTGTGTCTTGTGCCGGGCTGCATTGATTTAATGCATTACTCAAACTGCTGGAGAGAGAGATCAGAGGTAGAGAGTCTCTCTTGACTGCATTAGGAGCCTCCAGCCTTTGTGATTCCTTTTGATCAAATCTCTGTGAGAGACGCGTGTCATGCCCTCTTCCAGCCAGCTGTGAGGTCTCATTCCACTCCCCAGCGCCCAGTTCCAGCACACACTCATCCTGGACACGCTCACACACTCACACAGGCCTGCGGACGAGAGCAGGGATTGTCGATTGCAGGAGAAAGTGTGTGTTGTGTGGGTGAGTGTGACTGAACTGTGAGTGATGGATCTCTCGCAGTAGAAGGTAGAACTTGTACAGACAAGAGCTGCTGGAATGGCAAACTGCTTTTCAGAAACACTGGAAACTTCAGTCTGATCAAAATGTCTGAGGTAAGAAGTTTAGTTTGAGTTCGAGTCTTTCTTAGAGAAATTAAAAAAGAACAAAAGAGGATTGTGAGGGTTGTGCATGCAAGGTTACGGTGAGAAAAATGTGCTTTTTAAAAGCTTGCTTATTTTGTGAGCTGTTCTGTAGTGTGTGAGTTTACTGGTGTGCGGGACAAAAACCAGCTCAACTGCATGGAAATATGTTTCTATTTATTAAGAGCCTTTTCTCATTAACAGAGCAATTTGCTAGCTAGATCTTTCAGGAGAAACTTTATTGTGCTCTTCAAATGGGTGTGATGTGTCTTCACAAGTGTGTGAGTTTGTTGCTCGTCCACTGGAATGTAATTCAAGACAGGAGTAATTCTCTGCCGCAATGTTTGTGTGTGGAATGCTTGTTTAATCTGAAGACCGATGTGAAAGACACATTCAATATAGACAATCACCAAAAGATTTTTGTTAGTGGGAAACCAGGAGTCAAATTTTATTTTATTTTTTTCAGCTGTAAGAGATCCGGTCTCTGTCTTTGTGCCAATGGTGACGAGTTAGTGTCCCAAAGTGGGACTAAGACCCCGTTTCTGGGCGGGCAAACACAGTTAATGGCCTTGGGGCGTGAAAGCTTTGTGTGTGTGTGAGAGTATGTGAGTGAGTGTGTGTGCGCTGACTTCATTAAGCTCATGTTGATCAGTCACTGTTGTTTGCTGCTACAGGCCTGTTTTGTGAGATCTGACAGTAAAACTCCTTCTGTTAGAGATTCACCGCTGTGCTTGTTTTCACCGTACGCTGCTGCTTTTCTCTCTTCATATCATTCCACATCTTTGTGTGGTCCCAGTAGAGCTGCTAACTTGTACACTTTGTCAAACTAATATTTGTCTGATATTATGTGATATTGTTTTAAAACATATCAGTCATGATGTCACTTGGGACCTTTGTCTCAAAGTTTATAAATTTTACATTGCAAAATAATTGATTTAATAATCAATCAATCATAAAGAGTACATTGTTATGATTTTTAAGAAATTTAATTATTTCTTAAAGATTAAAATCCAAAATAATTTGCTGCATCATTGCTGTCGTGTATTTCACAGTGCAGTCGCACCGTCAGTCATAAAGCTGTGTTATTCAACTGTTGGTAAAAACATGAATTAGCATGTTTGTATGGAATGCCATGTAATACTAATAATACAATACAAATACAAATTCTCACATGTATTTCATAAAACTTCAGAATTTAATGAAAACAGTAATGATAGAGCTTTGGAAAATGGACAGCACATAAGCCAGCATAAGTAAACATTTGAAATGTATTCAGAAATTAACCTCTCCAGAAGTTTCTTTGACGTAACCTAATGCATCAAATTAAATTTTAAAAAAAATTTGCTTGTGCTTTTTAGTGACTCTCATGATGTAAATATGTACAGTACATTGGGAGGTTTGTGCATTTTCAATGATCGTTCTCTCTTTCTTTGTGTGTGTATGTGCCGATGTCTTTCATAGTTACGGTTTGAGGAAAAATAGTTATGATGTGGTTCTATTGGCTATTACCTTGTGTTATTGCAATATAAACTTGATCTGTTGATTTATGCTAAAGTGACTTTTTAGCATAAATTACACTAACTCACTGTATGTTTTGTGCCCAAAGGAATACTTTATATTATTTATTTATATTCTATCTATGTATGTAAAGTGAGGTCCAATGTAAAACTCTAGAAAAATGCTTACAATTAAATTTTTTAGTATTACAAAATCATCATTAATAAATTATCTGCATAACAGTAAAAAAAGGTGAATTAAAAACTGGACATGGAATTGAAATCTGGTGTCTCTCCTTTGGTTTAATGACAGCAGCACTGGAGCTACAAAAAACGGATGATCATGTTTATTCTCCAGCATGAGAAAAGTCCAAAGAGCATCTTGAGCTTAATATAAATACAGTGTGTGTGTGTGTGTGTGTGTGTGTGTGTGTGTATGTGTGTATAGATGCGCACATACATATACATATATATATATACACACACACACGCGCACAAACATATATATAAGTGAAAGTATGAAACTTTACATATTAGATAGAAGACGGGTTATTTGTGATAATTAAATGCGAGGTCTGTATTACGGTTCAATGACATTATTATCGTGTACGTTTTGACAGGCTATTTGCTGCACGGTGTTGAACTGCAACTGTGACAGTTTCAAACCTGGTAAACTGAGGCGGCGTCTCTGTGAGCACTGCAGGCACGGCTGGGTCGCCCATGGTGAGTTTCACATTCTGAACAATATTACATTTCACACAAACATTCACACAACTTCATACCACATTTAACACTCTTGACTGTTGTCTGTTTCTCCTCTTTAACGGCACTTTAAAGGAATATTTTGGGTTCATTTCAAGTTAAGCTCAATCGATTAATAATGTTGCTGTCTTTCCTTTTCTTAAATTTTTTAAATTTATTTTCTTTACAATATCTGTTACACTGAGTGAGGCACTAGCAATAGAAATGAGGGAGCAAATTTGTAAATGCTAAAATATTGTTTTAAAATGATAGCGACAAGACTGTGCATGTTAAGATGATTATATTGTGGGGAAAAATGCTTACTAACCTTTTTTTGTGCAGATTTACAAATTTTACAAACTGGTTTCCATGACAATGTAATGCCTAAAATAACCATCAAAATTATGAGCTCAAATAATACACACCTTTTAACAGAAGAATTGAAGTGCTTTTATAAAATTATAAGCTTTACACAATCCTCAAAAAATGTAACCACATTTATTTCCATAGTAAATGCCTCCTTGTAATGTTTTTGTGTTTTTCTTTAAAGAAAATGAGGGACAGGTTAGTGTTTTTTTTTTGTGTGATGATAATCAATATTTTTCTACAAATTCTGTTGACTGAGCTTAACTTGTATTGAACCTTAAATATTCCTTAAATTGGCATATTCAAATAATAATTACAATAAAGAAATCTGTTAGTTCTAAATTAATCTAAATTAATATTGCCTTTCTGACATTAAAGCTATGTGGCGTAATTTATAAATTGATGGCCAGTGTAATGTCCCAGTTTTTTTGTTGTTGTAATCATTAGTATTTGTAGATGGTAATCACTTACAATATTGTCTGTAATTTCTCATTAGCAAATAGATAAAAACACACTTATATTACATGAAGAATTCTTCTAAAATTTATAAAAATGCACACTTAAAGTCACAAAAAACCCCAGACGAATGACAGAAATGCTTTCATGAAACATATAGAGATGCTTTGCTGATTTCTGCATGTAAACCAGTGTCTGTTTTGCTTAATTGCAGCTCTGAGTAAGCTGAAGGTTCATCACATGTACCAAGGAAGCCAGGTGGAGATTGTTCACTCCAATGTGGTATTTGATATCTGTAGTCTGATGCTTTATGGGACTCAGGCGATTCCAGTGCGTCTCAAGATCCTTTTGGACCGCCTCTTCAGCGTTCTTAAGCAGGAGGAGGTTATTCGGATCCTAAATGCACTGGACTGGACTCTCCAGGACTACATCCGCGGTTACGTCCTGCAGGTGAGCTGCTGCCCATCTGATCTGGTCACTTGAACCCACTCGCAGAAAAACACACTTCAATTTGAGATGGATAATTACAGTTTTGTCACACTTTTCCTTGAAAACCCATTGGCAGCCACCGAGGTTTCTTTCATTCTATTTGCATGTCAAGTATTCAGGTGCTTGAATTAAATTCATGGTAGTTCCTCTAGTGGAGAATGTAAAGTTAAAGCCTCTTCAGACGAATAGATGAATGCTGTATGATGAAATATTTATTCTGGTTATAACACGAAGCTGCTGCATGACTTTCAAAGCCTGCTGGCACTCAAGAGTAATTACAGGCGGACTGAAAGACTTGCCTGACTCCCCTCTGATCTCTCCCCTCCCCTCCTACTTCGACAGGGAAACCCACATCATCTAAATGAAGAAAAATTATGCTCCAGAACGAACCTGCAGTAATTAGACCTCTCAAGTCCACATGCATTAGATGTATGGATGACTTGTTATTTAGTAACACTGTCAATCTGTCAGAAGTTATGGAGTATTTTACGGCCCAAGTGTAGAACATTTGTTAGTTTAGAATTCGTAATGCAAATGATATTCCTTGTGTGTATGTGTCTAGGATGTGGCCGGTAAGGTATTGGACCGCTGGGCCATAATGACCTTTGAAGAGGAGATTGTTACGCTGCAGCAGTTCCTGCGCTTCGGAGAGACCAAGTCCATCGTGGAGCTCATGGCACTGCAGGATAAGGAGGGACAGGCAGTAGTAGTCCCAACCACAAGAACCAATTCTGACATCCGCAGCTTCATCGAAAGCAGCACGCAGCGGCCTGTGCATCTGCCGGCTAAAGCCGAAGCAGCCGGTTGCAGTAATGGACACCATTTTGAAACGCTGGTCAACAATATGACCCTCATGCTGCCACTGCAACTGCTGAATTCTGTTCCGGCACCATTGCTGAGCTCCAATAGTGATTCCAGCCACCAGGAGGCACCGATGAGACACGAGACGTCAGACGTGAGCCTTGACGCCACTCCGTTCGACGAAGAGATGCTGCTGGATGCCGAGTCTCCAAAGATGGAGTCGGAAGAGTTTAACGTGAGCGGAAACTCCTCTCCCTCCACACCTTGCACGCCCTCCATCGCTTCTGAAATCACACACATGTCTCCTGAGAACAAGGTGCGGTGTGCAGAGAAGAGCGGATCCTTGAAGAAGGGCCGCGTGTTCTGCAGCGCCTGCGAGAAGACCTTCTACGACAAAGGCACTCTAAAGATACACTACAATGCCGTTCATCTGAAGATCAAACACAAGTGCACCATCGAGGGCTGCAACATGGTCTTCAGCTCCTTACGCAGTCGGAACAGGCACAGTGCGAACCCGAACCCGCGGCTGCACATGCCCATGAACCGCAATAATCGTGACAAGGACCTGCGGGGCGGTCTGAGCCCGAGGCAGGAGGACGGAGCCGAGGGCGAGAAGCGAGACTTCGCTGCTATCTCAGAGAGCAGGACCATCTCAAGTTTTATCATCCGCAACTCAGAGCCCAAACTCCATGGATCTTTGTCTGGCATGAGCCAGAGCGGCATCCTCTTTCCCAATCTAAAGACTGTGCAGCCCGTGCTTCCCTTTTACCGGAGCCTGGTGACCCCGGCTGAGCTGGCTCATACGCCGGGCAGCCTGCCCTCTCTCCCGCTTCTGTCTTCCTCGGTGCCCGTCAGCACCGGTCTCATGCAGAGCGGCTCAGAGCCGGTGCCCAAGAAGAAGTCCAGAAAGTCCAGCATGCCCATCAAAATTGAGAAGGATGAGCTGGTGGCGGATGGCGTGTCCGAGGAGGAGACTCCGCCCCTCAGCCCCTGCACAGACATAGAAAAGTGTGACGTCAGCAGCATGGGGTGCAAACCTGTGGACTGTGACGTCCGATCCGGCCTCAACTCACAGGACACACAATGTGACAAACTAACTCAGGAGGACAGTCGCATCATCTCGCCATCGTCTCCTTCTCTCTTTCACAATAAACAGAATGATGAGAAAGAAAGGGAGTTCTCAAAATGCGAAGAACCAGCATGCAGTTCGCGGCCAGAGCAGCCCTGCGGCCACCGACTGGCCCATTTCACACACAGCAGTGAAAACTGTGCAGATGGCTGCAGCGACCCAGAGACCATATGTGCAGATGATAAAGACGAGCAGGCGCACCCATGCGAGATCTGCAGTAAGATGTTTAAAAACCCTTACAGTGTCAAAATGCATTATCGAAATGTGCACTTAAAGGAGATGCACATGTGCACTGTGGATGGCTGCAACGCTGCTTTTCCGTCCCGTCGCAGCAGAGACAGGTAAGACGGGTAGGCTTGAGGGAAATGAATGCATGTTACACCAGGCAGTTTTTTAAAAGCACATGACAGTTTTTGTGTTGCTATATTAGGACTAAGAATTTGAGGATTGCTTTTATAGTTGCAAAAAAATTAGAAACAAAAGCATGTTGGATTTGTCTTCAAACATTTTTGCTTTTAATTCTCTAGACACAGTGCAAACCTGAAACTGCACCACAGGCTGTTGACCAAAGATCATTCAGGAACATCTTCTCTCCGCAGAGAGCATCCAGACCTCCCTCACAAAGAGCCCCTCAGCCAGATCCTCAAAGAGAGTCACCGTACGGGCCTCGTCTTTCCCATGAGTAAATCGCTGGAGAGAGCATCTGAGCCAGTAGAGGGCGCTGTGGAGAATGAAGTGGTGCTGGACCTGAGCACCAGAGGAAGCGCCCATTCGTCCTGGGACTCAGATGTGGGCAGTGTGGAAGGGCTCCCTCTGGAGGACAGTGACGAGAGCTGCGACGGGCTGAGCATCAGAGCGGCCGTGTCTCCGCCTTGCCTCAGTCAGCAGACAAACGGCTCGTTGCCCATCACCTGCCATCTCTGTCAGAAAGTTTACAGCAACAAAGGCACATTCAGGGCTCATTACAAAACGGTGCACCTTCGCCTTCTTCACAAGTGCAAAGTTCCAGGGTGTGACACTACGTTCTCCTCTGTTCGGAGTCGCAACAGACACAGTCAGAATCCAAATCTACACCGTAACCTTGCGATGAATACCTCCCTGAATCAAGAGTAGGGCACACACTCAGAGTCATATTCTCCTAAATATACATAGTCAAAGATTTACTCCTAACTCCTAATTCGGGTTCAAAAGCACTCCGCTCTTTGTACTGCACAATCAAGCACAACTGGAAGGACACAATCATATTTATAAAAACCGATGTTGTTTACCTTTTTAATGTTGAGATATGTTTTTTATCTCTAATGTAATATCTACTTGACAAACGTTCCTTATATTTATTGATTTTTAAGAGCGGGACAGAAAGATGCCTAGAAATAACTGAAGAAATGACAGAGCAAAAGATCGAAGAGACAGAGGTGCTCTCCACATGAGAAAGCACATACAGAATCATTTTATTATCCTTAAAACAATCAGTGCGGTTATACAGTATGTTAAGTCCCTCATTCTTTATCCAAAGCCACATAACAATCATGTCTTGTTTTCCTTCTCTGCACTTATTCATTGAGGGGACACATCCCTCCTCAGAAAGAGACAGAACATTGATACAGAGTCTACAGCAGATGAGAGAGTGACTGTTAGAAACAGCGAGCGAGCAAGCACTACTGAGTGTTGGTGAGAAAGTGATGAGGAGCACGAGCCGTTTGAAGGTGCAGGACTCATGTTATCATGTGCTGCAGTGAAATTTCTGCTAGTATATTTGTGTTTGCTTGCCGTTCAGATTTGTTTTATTACAAAAGATTCAGTGAAGTTGATCGATTGTGTTGCTGTTACAATCAATATGCTCTTTAAAGAGGCTGTTGTGTTCCTGTTGAGTAAGTTGTTGTGTGTAAATTTTATTTTTAGGGGCCAAGCACCTGCAGTGTTTGTTCATTGTCATATTCTTCTTGTGTCGTGGGAGTCCCTAGACCAAATTTGGCTTCTGTCACTTAAACTCTACAGCACCAAACAGTTCAGTCTTCACTTTTCAACCATGCAGCTTAGTAACAAATGTTTTTGATAACGTCTATTTGGCTGGATTCTCTTTGTTTTCACACTCTCTTCTTGCTGTGAAATCGGTCTCATTGTCTTGGTTATTTAAGTTTGAATCCTTCTCGTCTCAGTTGTTTTTACATTTGTTACATTAAATCATTTGAATTGAGTTGAGTTTAATATTAAATTGAGTTGACTTGTAACTGCTGCTGTCGTGCTTGGCCCCTTCATTGCTGCTTGCAGCTATATTTCTATAGTTGTTATTCATGTGGAGACCAAAGATTCTTAATCCAGGACTGTGTAAAGCGGCATAAACAACCGGAGCATCAGACTGCACACATGGACACGTACATATGAAAGATTCAGTGAAGATTCAGTTTTGTAACACATTTTCATCAGTTCAGTGTGATGTTGCTCTACAATGAGTTTAATATCAGTATGGTCAAAGCACTGTACCAGCGAAGGCTTAGGCTGAGGACAGCAGACGAGGACATACTGATGCGAATCAGAGCTGAACGAATCGAGTCTTACACTGGCTCCCACAAGCACACACAAACCTGTGGACATTTATTCCTTTAACTTTGTTTTATGTGTAAAATCTTTTGTAACCTGCCCTCCTCCCCTCCGCCAAAAGTGTATGCTGAAATGTGATAAGAAGGGTTATAAGGATTATAATACCAATCTAATCCACAATCATTTATTTGTGTTCAATAAAATAATTTTTGTGTGTTAATAAACAGTTATTTAAAAATACCAGTTAATGCTTACTTTTATACATAAACATAGTTAAGCAGCGGGAAGAAATAAAATCTACCTTTTTTTTCCTTGTTCTTTTCCGAGCTAAATGTGATTTGTAATGACAAACATAACATTCACAATTTCAAGTTTGACAAGATCTGTTTTTCTTAGCAGGAAGAAATAAGCCTGACATCAGACAAGATCTCTGATTCTCAGACACTTGAAAAGATGCTGTGACCGTAACTACACATTTATTTATTTTGAAAACTTTTTTAATCTAAAGCAACATACAGTTTTGTTTTGTGTGTGTCTTTGTCATTTGCACAGCTTGCACTGGGTTCACTCAGATATGAAATACCTGTGACTAGGCTCAGAGTACAGGACATAAACAACAGACAGTATGTAAATTAAATGAAGTGTAAAAAAAATGAAATATATCTATGGCATAGAATGTAGAATCGTGTCTAGCCACATGCCATCTCTCAGTTCAACATGCACATTCCTTTGAATTTGACGAGGAACTAAAAAAAAGTTGAAGTTCATTTATGTGTATTTTGACTGTAGCTCTTCAGATCTTCAGCTCTTGTGATTGTGGATCATGAGCTTGACACGCAAATGAACAGAACTTCTGTTCTCAGCACAAATCTCGCATCAGGTGAATTTTTCACATGCTTTAAATGTTATAAAAGTGTACGATTGATTAATTACAGTATTTTAGGCCAAAATAATCACTATCTTCTGGGATTTCCCACCTGACTTGTGTAACTGCTGTATGTGCGTGCGTGGTGAAGTAATTTGTATCTTACTTTATCAATTTATTTTTCTTTTTATGTAAAAAAGATTACAAAGTCTGAATTCTGTTAATATATATATCTTTAGTGTTTACCATTTACTTGGTATTTACGCCACCAAATGACACTTTGGTTTGTAGTGATCTGGCTCCATCTTGTGGCTCTTGTCACACTGAATTTGGTTAGGTTGTTTGAACAGTGGGTTCTAATCCACACACAAGACAGCATAAGTTTATGGCTTATGGTTATGGTTTGAAGAAACAATTCTCTTTCCCAGGAATATTACTTCTGTCAAGGAAGTAAAAGCTCTGATTCTGAGATGGTGAAATGGAGCTCAGAGTTACGCAGTTCAGAAATTTTTCTGAGCTGATTTTTTGCCCACCCCAAAGTACACACATACACACACACATATACACAAAGTTCTGGCATGAAACTCTAGATGGCACAGTCCGATAGGTCTAACTCAATCTGACACAATGACATCATTATTACACAGCACAGCTGATTGGTTCTCTCCAGTATCGTAGCCAATGAGCTCGCTGCTCAACATTCAACTATATGACTAGTGATTGCTGTAGCAGTTGCAACCCTCCACCTTCCCCAGCTCCACCTGAAGAGATCTGCTACAGGGTGATCATATATGCTATATGGGGGTTATTTCATGTATGTTATATGTGCAGCAGCAGTATTTATTACATGCTCACAGCAGCATGTTGTGGATGTATTGGCAGCAGCAGCATAGCAGATATTTTCCGCCAAGACCAAATACATTAACATTGTCATGTACATTACCATGGCAATCATTCCAAGAGTTGTCATGACAGAAATAAATAAAAAATAAATAAAAATGATAACTTTGTGGCTCATTTTAAAGGATAACATACACTTTTCCATTCTGTATGTTTTAAATGGCAGCATGTACTTGTTGATTAGCGTAAATTCAGATAAAACTTAAAGGTAGGGTAGGCAATTTTTGGAAAGGCTAGCGATATCAAACTAGCTTTGAAAGCAAGATCCCCACCCTCCCTTCATAATAACTTTGCAAAGCCATGCCTCCTCCAAAACACATGAACGTGCACAAGCAGAGCAAAGACTAACCTGCAACACGATGAGAGACACCGTTGGTGGAGGATTGAATGCAATGCTGTCAGTTTTCCTCATTCACCGGTGAGAAACATTACAGTACAAAGCGCATAATATTACAATAACAGCGCCCTTCATTCTCGCTGGAACGCACTGATGACGTATCATGTCTGCGCAAACAGGGTTTGCAGAGGTATGCAAATACATATTTGACAGGCAGGCAGGACAGCCTATCGTAATGTTCGGACAGAACATTTTGATTGGACGAACATTATAAGGTCCTACACCTTCCACAAACGATATAAATACATATAAATTCATTTAGACCACTTAACTTAGTATTTGCAATCAGGATGTGAAGAGACTTTCAACCACCATAACAAAACATGTTTTTGAACCATATCACCTACCCTGCCTTTAATTGCCACTGTAGTTTTGTTGTAGTGATGCAAAATGCAGTGAAATATTCAGTACCTTTTAACTTTTGAACTCACACAGTGCTAATACATTGGTGCGCATTTGAGTGTAACTAGTGAAGGGTGCTATTTAAAAAAAAATTTTTTTTGAAGCACTGCTTCATGAAGCTTTGAAACTTTTGTGAATCAATTGTTTCGAAATAGTGGGTCGGAGCACTTATCAAACTGCCTAAGTCACGTGACTTCAGTAAATGACGCTTCATTACATCGTAGCTCTTTCGAAATGTTTAGAAATGTCAATGGTTTGCCATTGGGGTGCGATATCAATAAACCTGTGAATCATGCAAGTTCATTGTGCTCGCCTCCTAGAGGCGAACCAATGTACCAGCGTCTATGGTTTTTACCTGATCTTGGATTAGTTTAATCAAATTGTAGACTTTTTAATGAGACATTTGTGTAATTAAAAGGATGAGAATTAGTTAATAGTCTCGTACTGGTCTCTATTTACAAGCTCGCCATAAAACAACAAAACAAGCCCTGCAAATTAATATGAAATATTTAAAAAACCACATATTATACAGACACTTCATGTTTAATGGTATTTTTAAATTGCATTTAATGTTTATACTTTCAATAAAACATTTGCAATGGGCTTTTAAAAGTTGTTTTTATGCATGTTTTAGCCTGAGTTTTTGTTGCATTTACACACTTTTGATCATCAGGCATCACTAGAGTGGTGTTTCAAGCACTTTGAAACAGTGAACCATTTTGTGAAGCATTTGGTTAAATTGATTTGAAGCTTTGAAAAGGTTTGTTTCTCCCATCACTAAGTGTAACAACATATCTTCTTGTGATGGTAATGATGGTGATGGTACTTTATTGTTCCTCTCAAGGAAAATGTGATTTTGGCAATACATACGAACTGCATCACAAGATAAAACTCTTTCTGTTGTGGTTCACAGTAACACAAACAGGAATTCAACGAGGCAGATGATGAGACTGAAGATGTTAATGATCAGGAATGGTGGTCAGACCTTATTGCTGACAGTTGGTGTCGTACTGACTTCTTTCAAGTGAGAAAATGAGAAAAAGAAGTCATTAAACTTGCAGGAAATAGAAGAATGCTGGATCAGAGCTTTTGTCCATGAGAGACAGCTCTGGTTCACCAGCGAAACAGCATATATTCACAGCCAGACATGTATATATTTATGTACATCTAGTCATCACAGTCTGTTTAATTTATTTTACTGCAGTTTTTTTTATATTAGTTATGGTGAGAAGAAATAGGCCAAAATAGGCCTTTCGCTTATGGTAAAACAAAGGCAGACTCAAAGCTTTCAAGAAGTGAATGTTTGGAGACGGAAATCAAGTGTACTTGATCATGCCTACAGTGAAAAGTAATCAGATGTTTATTTGCATCTTGTCTGTGTGGATTATGCCTTGTTTCTTTGACTCAGTTAACTAAACCTGTGTTCATTTTGAATTATTGTCACAGTTTGTTTAAAATTAAGATGAATAAAAAGAAACTAAATGTAGCAGCTAGACTTTATTTCCACAAAACCTCTACAGCCCTGAATGTCAGCGGAGATCAGGACAACTAGATGAGCTCCAGAGACAGATCCCCAGTGAAGACCTTGTCTCCTAGACGGCCAGCGGGACAAGACCACAGGAACACAGGGCTTCTGTCACCGATGGAGTTTTGGTTCCTCTGGCTTGCTTAGTTGGGGACACTTCATTTCCAGCGATATCGTCGACTTGATTGCACAGATACTATTTAAACTGAATGAGCTGGTTGATGACATCACTGAATTCAATGATGAACTGCCTTTAACTGAAAATTGAGTGTTTACTATTGTCATTTTGCATTATTGACACACTATTTTCCTAATTAATGCTGTACAGTTGCTTTGACACAATCAATATTGTTAAAATCCCTGTATAAATATAGATGACTTGACAAAAAATTTAAACAGAATGAACTAAGCTAAACATGATGACAACTGACAAAGAACTGAAATCAATACAGAGCTTAAATACACTGAAACAAACTAATGAAGTAAAAGAACATCAGTTTTAAATTGACATTCATCTATTAAAAAAAAATCTTACTACTTGTTTCAGAACATTTAAAAAAACCTTCAAAGTCATAATTTTCATAATGCTTGGAAAATTATAAAATGGAATGTTCCCGCATAACCAAAAATATTTTTTAAAACAACATTTAAAACTTATATTTTTATATTTTTATATGGGAATGTTAGGAACACCTCCATAGAATATTTTTTTTGTTAGCTGGGCTTCAGATGGACACAGAACGCAAAAAAAAAAAAAAAACATGTAAACAAAAAACAAAACCCCATGTATAATAGTAGTTTAACATTACAGAAGTGTTTAATTCATATTTTTCTTGTCCTGGTACAATAGTGTGTTTTAATTTTCATAAGACAGAGCTTAAAGTTACATAATGGCAGATCCCATACTATATAGCAGGGGTGTCAAACTCAGTTCCTGAAGGGCCATAGCCCTGTAGAGTTTAGATTCAACCCTAATTAAACGCACCTGATCCAACTAATCACATCCTTCAGGCTTATTTGAAAACTACATGGTTTGTGTGTTGGAACTAAACTCAGCGTTAAGACTAGAAGGGAGACAGTTGAGGCTACTGGGCATGCACACATCAATATAGTGTTATTTTTGTCACACTGTACAAAATGTATTACTGTTTTTACATTACTGTAAGGGGTAGGTTTAGGGTTGGGGTAGGTGTAGATGTTAATAAAACACAATCTAATAGGTAGAAAATGTAATTTATTGTTAGTTTCTGGCCACAGCTGTATCCCTTCTAGCCACAATCTAAATGCTGCAGCCCTCCAGGAACTGCGTTTGACACCTGTGCTATATAGAGTGCATTACCGCCATCTGCTGGAGATAACAGCTAATATCATGGGCAAAATCATTGACAAGGGTTAGGGTTACCTGAATGTATGAACAATTGCCAGAATGGCAGATGAAAATCTGATGAATTTCAGCATTTTAAACAGAATACCACATTGTAAAGACAATCGTAATGACCCTAACGCATTTATCAACTAATTAAAGTTGTGAAATTTTCTTTCAGTCACAGTTGCACAGCTATTTTCCTATTTAATGCTGTAAAGTTGCTTTGACACAATCTGTATTGTTAAAAGTGCCAGTGATGTAGTGGAGGGTATACGCAGGTATACGGCGTATACCCACTTCTTTATCAGTCGGCTTTACGTATACCCACTTCTAAATCCCCTCTGATATGCATCATTCATTAGTGTCCTGCATTAGCCAAAATCATGACAGTCCACCATGACTAGCTAATCAAATCACATGTAAATAAATGCCAATATTCCCTAAACACACCCAGTAAAGACAATGATGCGGTCAGGATGCGCCGGCTTCCCTTTAACTTTGATTGATGATTGCGCCTGCGCCTGCACCTGCGCCCGCCTCTCATCTCGACAAATCACGTCAATGCAAGCGGAGTCAATCTGGGGCGTGAGTGCATGTCAGGGGATGCGCGAAGAGTGATAAAATAATATTTAATTATTGACTACTAATTTGAATCAGTACATTATAATGAAAACAATACCTTAAAAAACAGTAAACTCCTGTAAACTTTTCAGTCCAAGGATCCAGTAAACGAATGCCTTCAAACAGTAGCTTAAGTTCAAAACAGCTACAGAGAAAACCGGACCAGTTTCATTAGAGATTGCTTATAAAGTCATGTCCAGAATTATTCTTTTCAGCGTGTATTTGGCTTACAGTTTTTCTCGATTGCTAACACACTATAACTGATTCGTTTGGCACAATTTTCCAAACCATTCAAACAGTTCTTGAAACAAAGACACGTTTCTCAAAACTTTTAACACATTTCACCTTTTTTCACACACGCTCCAGTTTGCTCAGTTTTTTCTGCAAAACTCTACACAAGAACGGCATCATTTTGCACAGGTTTAACCATGTTCTCATTTAGAAAACACAAACACACAATATAACTACCTCAAGAATCACAAAATGAACACAAATAGCACACATTTATCCATGTGTGAACATTCAGTAGCAAAACTGATGACACACCGATCAGAATCTCAGGATGATAAAAAAAGGAGCACAGCTGATTATGTGATTTGGGAAATGAATCCTACTAGTGGGAGACAAAGAGGAAGAGGAGGGGAAAATAAAAATGAAGGGGACGGGGTAAAAGTACATTTATTCCTGATGAAATACACACCGCTGTAGTTGATCATGTTCTTGTGCTTGAGGACAGCTGGCCTACAGGCTCATCTACAGGCTTATATATGTACAGTAAATACTGAAGCAAAGTTGTACACCCTCAAACTCATAACTGCTGAACTGATTTGTTGTACAAGTACTTCTTACATGTACTGTATTTTTGCAGAACTAAGAGATGACACATTCTGTTGTGTGTTCATATACAATTCTTTGGTATTTGGACTTTTCCTTTCTAGTGCTTTTCATCTACTGTACTGTAAGATCTCTTTACAGCAGTGTAATGAAAATAATATTTTCTTACTGTAAAGCTTATTGTTGAATTTCACTGTATCTGCTATATTTACTGTAACATGTATCTGCTCAAATTATGTTGTATACTGTAATAGACACTGAGCTGTAAAATTATACCTGGTTGCCAAAAGAAGGTTTTTGCAACTGTTATGAATTGATCTCATTAGTGTGTAAGACTATGTTGTAGTGTGTGTGTTTCTGAGGGCTTGTGTGTCATGTCTGAGGGCAAAGTTTTTTTTTTTCAGCAAAACTGAATAGTTTTGAGTGGAGAGCGTCATTTTGACCTGAAAATAGGAAGTATGGGGAACTGGGTGAGAAGTTATGGATTAGGGTTAGGTTTTGGAAAAGTACAACCTGATCCAGCATCACGTTCCGTCAGCGAGTACTGTTTGAAGTGGAGGAAGATTTGAGGTCCGATGGTTTGCATGTAAAACTATATTCTTATTTGCTTTTTTTAGATAGAGATTAGCCTGTCTAGGCATTGGTCACTAGGTTTGGGAAGGCTAGGTTTCAGGTCCATAGTTCTACGAATGGTAGGGTTAGGGTAAGTGTTGGTTCGGGGCTAGATTTAGATCTTTTTAGTGACAAGGTCCTTGTCGTTTGTTTGATCTATCGGTTTTGATTTTGGTAGGTAGGCTTTGCCATTATTTTTCCTACTCCCTCAAGCATGTCTATGTGAGGGAAATTTGTAAGACACTTCTTCAGTAATGTACCTCAGATTCATCGGGTGTTTCGGCTCTTTCAACACTAGACACCCTCCTCTGAGGCGGCCCGCCTTAGGTGATCAGTCCCAGGCGAGTGTCTTATTGTCAATTGCTAAATGGGTTTGTTCAGAGCCCCAATTGGATGGTTGGGGTCTGGTTTTCTGGTCCTTATTGAAGCATTGTGTCCGACATTAGTGGATGGGGGTATTTTTAAGGTAAGATTTTTAATTGTGCTTTTAAAGGCTGTTTAGACTTTTTATTTAAGGTTTGGCAATCTGAGAAGTTAAATGTTTATTTGAAAAATGGCAGGAGAGGCCGATTAGATTTTGGGTTATCTGAAAAGTAAATTTTTTGTTGATAAACTACCGCAGAACTTGATTAGATTTTTTGCCAAAGTGTTGTATTTTTAGTTGAAAATACTACCGCCGGCATCGATTAGATTTTTGAATCAGGAAGAATATAAAAACAAGAGAACTATTCCGAATTATATATTCGAGAAGTCCGGCAGAAGGAACAAGTCGAATCCATTTTATTTAAGGTTTGGCAATCTAAAAAGTTGAATGTTTAGTTGAAAAATGACAGCAGAAGCCGATTAGATTTTGGGTTATCTGAAAAGTAAAGTTTTTTTGTTAATAAACTACCTCAGAACTCGATTAGATTTTTTTCAAGTGTTGTATTTTTAGTTGAAAAAAACTACCGCAGAAATCGATTTGATTTTTGAATCAGGAAGAATATCAAAACAAGAAAACTATTCCGGGTCGTATATTTGAGAAGTCTGGCAGAGGGAACAAGTCGAATCCATTTGAGTAGTCCGGAAGAAGGAACAAGTGGAATCGATGAGATCAAGGCTTGCCAAAAGGACAAGAATCGATGATTTCCAGGAACCAAGAAGAACAGAGTCAGTGTGTGGGGGTGTTGGTGCAAATGTGCTGTTGCGTGGAAGGTGCTAATCACCCGTAAAAGACTGGGCTCCAATTAAGGTCTGTTAGCCCCAGACCACCGTCCCTGCGTGCTGTCCTAGTGGACCGAGGGGGGCTGGATACTCACCACTCCCCCAAGTGACCCTTTGTTAACACCTCAAGGTTGCCCAGGTCACCCGAGAAGAGTCTGCAGCCTATCGGTCTCATCTTGGGGCATACTCTGAATCAGAGCTGGATCTT